>NC_091286.1:356592013-356892013 GCF_032444005.1 Ranitomeya imitator | reverse complement strand
TCTCTGCGGTTGGCTTTGCAGATGCCTTCCTTCTGACTCTAGGACCCATTGGCAACTTCCCCCTGGCTCTAAGTGACACACCTGGACTGGGTGTTTGTAGACTTCCTGTTTGCTTCTGGGAATCGCCGGTGATATTTCCATTTTCCCCTGTTGAAGCTTGGAACTATAGCAGTCAGATATCTTCCCCTTTGGTGCTGCTGGAAGATGTCTGTGTTATTTCTCTGAGTCTACTCAAGATAAGTGTTCCCCTTGTTAGTTCATCCCAGCTGTCTTTAGTTGTTATGGGGATGGACTAGTACACACCCTGTCCTTCCCTAAGCAGGGCATATTGCCAGGGTCAGGCAGGGATTAGGTTCCTGCTCGGCGATAGTTGCAGAATCTATATAGGGATAATTTGGGCAGACATGATGCCTAGGAGTCCCCACTCCCCCCTTCCTTAGTGTTGGGCTTCCTTCCTCTCATCCCTTTGTGTAGCACTTGTAACACCCAAGGGTCCTGGTTGTTACAGTGGCATTGCTTTCCTCACGGGGAGAGTGATGTCACACTTTGAAGCAAAGGAAGATATTTTCTATCAGGTAACCACAAACATACAACATGTTCACACTCCAGGCCAGAAGGGGGAGCTCTGACCCCAGCTTATGGGTGGCTCCCCTATAGATATATTCTGGTCTGGAGGGAAAGTTCAGTCAGTCTGTCAGAGAGACAGAGGATAGAGCAGTCAGACAGTGAGTGTCGGAAGGACTGGAGGGGCCGTGCAGCCAAAAGGGTGCTGCAGCTCCTGGATAGTGATATACAGAGAGAAGAACACATTGTAGAGAGCGTGCAGGAGAGCAAAGCACAAGAGAGTGACACCTGGGGAGTACAGCTGCGATTGGGCTACCTCCCTGTAGAACGCAGATTCTGGTAGCTGGAAGACCGAGGTTGTGTTGGACTCTAGGAGGCACAGCAGAAACCGACAGGACAGTTGGACTACACGTAACCTGTCCACCCTAGTACCCAGGAGACACAGAGGCACATAGAGCCCGGGTCATAATAGAGACCCTGTAAAAAGGCTTGAGCCACCTGTCATACGGGTTTGTGTCCCACCTTTATGGATGACAGAGAGAACTGTGAGAACCTTGACAGAAGCCACAGGCAGCAAGGGACTACATCAAAGCGCTAGTGGGAAGGCTTTCAACTCCACCTGGTAAAGGGGATTCTGAACTTGCTTCCAAGCTGGCCGGACCCTGCTGCACCTATGATCTGGTGCTCTGGACTGTGGATACCTGAAGTCTCCAGTAAACTAGTTAAAGAGACTGCAAACTTGTGTCCTCCATTCTTTATAATAATAATATAATAATAATCTTTATTTTTATATAGCGCTAACATATTCCGCAGCGCTTTAGAATGTGGGAGGAAACCGGAGTACCCGGAGGAAACCCACGCAAACACGGGGAGAACATACAAAATCCTTGCAAACTTATTGCACCACTCACCATCCTCATCTACACACCGGGAGCCCTGGGAACCCCGCTTCACCTGGGGGAAGTGTCACCATCTTTGCTGAAGTAACAGTACAGCGCCCCAGAGTCCTGGTCGCTGCAGTAATGTCGCTCTGCCACTAAGGGGACTGATGTTATGTCTGATTGCACTAAAGGAGTTCAACTGACCAGGTATCACAAGCACACATTACACTTCACACTCCGGCCACTAGGAGGAGCAAAAGGCACTATGTATTAGGCCACTTCTCACACTGGTAAAACTAGGGGTCGGATAGGAAATTAGCAGAGAATGCAGCCTGGGGAGAGTCCAGGGAGGACCTGTCAGGGGTGGGTTCCTGACAGGGGCCTAGCAGAACGAATAGAAAGCAACGGAACCGCGCCTGCACTACCTTGCGGTGGTATCCTAAGAAAGGACAAGAAGAGAAGGATATTGTGGACAGTGAGAAATGAGATCAAGCTCAGAGGAGAGCCAGTAGGAGTCGTGCCCCGAGAACGGCAACATCCTACTGAGGCGCGTAGCCGGTGACCGAAACACCGAGGAAGTAACTGACTTTATGCCTTACTTCAAATACCGCAGGACAGTTAATTATAGGTTGGCTGTCAAACATACATCACCTAAGCAGACATAGGGGGCAAGCGTGGAGAGGGGCATCTCTAGGGTCCCAGAATAGCTCCGAGCCTTCCCGTCAAATGGGTGCGTCCTATCCAGATAAACTTGGGGGACGGAGAGAGAGAGAAAGAACAAGAACAGAAGTTGTGAGGACTGTCCCGAATGCTCAGCATGGAAGAACTACAACACACAGGCGCTAGTGGTAGGCAACGATTTCCACCTGCAAAGGGAACTCTGGATGTGCCTTCGGACCGGCCGGTCTCAGACAGCTCAGTTGACAGTGCTCTGGATTGAGGATCCCGAAGCCTTCAGTAAAAGGTAAAGAGACTGCAACCCTGTATCCTCGTTATTGACTGCGCCTCACACCATCGCCACCTACACTACTGGGAAGCCCTGGGGACATACTTCACCTGTGGGTAGGTATACCATCTAGCTGCCATCACATCACCCCAGTGGACCCCAAGCAGCGTCGGTCGACCTGACCGAATACCACAGGTGGCGTCACGAAACTTTAGCCGACTTTCATCACCCCTTTCATTGGACGACCCTTAGCAGGGTCACGGACCGGGTCCAGCCACCGTGACAACCCCAGAACTGAGCCAGAGAGGATCGGTACCGAGTAACCCGTGGCCCTGCGTCTGGGGGCGCTCCAACATCACCCCAGAGGACCCCTTTAAGCAGCGTCGGTCCCCTCTGACCGAGAACCACAGGTGGCGTCACGAATACAAACTCTATTACAACTCCCTTAAAGACCTTCCCTTTTACTTGGGTGCTCAAGGCCATGGACCGGGTCGCAGCCACTGTGACATCCCCTTTAAGTATCGGACCTGGTACCGAGTACTCCACCACCCTGGCGGGCGACTCACATTTAGTCTTTAGTCTTTCCTACACTGTGCCTGACATCCCCGTTAATCTCTGTACATTTTGTCTTGGCATGTGGTCACTTTAATCAATTTCCAGCCACAAGGGTCTATGATTGGTTTAAGTTGCAGACTTCATACAACTTAGGCTAGTTTTACATTTGCGGTTGAGTCCGCAGTGTATCATCCTCAACCGCAAACGCATGCAAAAACACATGCAAACGCACGATAACGCAGCATTTTTTTATCTGCATCAGCTTATGCATGACAGGGAAACAAAACACTACATTTGCATGCATTTTTGCATGCGTTTGTGTTTTTTATGCGCATGCTTTTGATAGGAAAACATTTTTCCAGGAGAATTTCCTTGACACAAGCCACGCCAAAATGGGCATATGGGATGGGATTTCTGTATCTAGATAGACCCTTGTACAGATTTTGCTCCAATATCCTGCGTCAAGATGGATGTTCGCAGGTGCGATGACGTCACCAGTGCGCACCCTCTGCCTGAGCAGTCGCAGCACAGATAGCAGGAAGACGCCGACGGTGAGGAGTCCAGAGCAGAGCAGCATCAAGCAATGAGAGGTGAGTATTTCATTTTTTTTTTAAATATTTGGAGCAATATATGGGGACCATCAGAAGGGGCCCATATATGGAGCATTATATGGGGCTAATTCTATATGGAGTATCTTATGGGGCCAATAATATAGGGAGCATCTTATGAAGCCAATTCTATGAGGAGCATTATATGGGGCCAATTTAATATGGAGCATCTTATGGGGCCAATTCAATTTGGAGCAGTATATGGGGCTAATTCTATATGGAGTATCTTGTGGGGCCAATAATATAGGGAGCATCTTATGAAAACAATTCTATAGGGAGCATTATATGGGGCCAATTTAATATGGAGCATCTTATGGGGCCAATTACATATGGAGCAGTATATGGGGCCAATAATATATAAAGCATCTTATGAGACTAATTATATATGGAGCATTTTATATAGCCAATTATATATGGAGCATTATATGGGGCCCATTATACATGTAGCATCTTATGGGGCCAATTATTTTTGGAGCATTATATGGGACCCATTCTGTAAGGAGCATTATATGGGGCCCATTCTGTATGAAGTATCATATGGGGCCCATTCTGTATGGAGCAATATATGGGACTCAGTATACTGTATGGGGCTGATCATATACTGTATGTAGCATGATATGAGGCCCATTATATATGGAACAATAGATGGGGCCCATCATATACTGTATGGAGAATTATATGTGGCTCACTATACTGTATGGAGCATTATATGGGGTCAATTCCATATGGAGCAATATATGCGGCTCATTCTGTATGGAGCACTCTGTGGTGCCCATTATACTGTATGGAGCATTATATGAGGCTCATTATTCTTTATGGAGCATAATATTGGGCTCATTAGACTGTTTGGAGCAATATATGGGGCTCATCATTCTGTATAGAGGACTATGTGGTGCCAATTATACTGTATGGAGCATTATATGGGTCCATTATACTGTATGGGGCAATATATGGGGCTCATTATTCTGTTTGGAGCAATATATGGGGCTCATTATTCTGTATAGAGGACTATACTGTCCGGTTTCTGAGCTAATGTAGAATGCACAATAGATATCACTCATGTAATGTAAGAAGTATGTGAAATCTTAGGCATTGTACGATACCTATATTTCTCTGCCGTATCCGTGCATTATGAATTGTGGTATGTGTTAAAGGGGCCCACCGGGACTCTTCCGCCCAGGACCCATGAAAACCTGGAGCCGGCCCTGACACTAAGGTACGTAATATTTAAACATTAACACCTGACATAATTATTATTGTTCGGCAATGTACTTAATATTTTCCCTTTTTTTGTTTAGCAAAAAACTGTCCTAGATATTATTGTTCTAAAAGCCATGTCCTTTTTTTTTTCTTTCTCTGTTTTTGCAAAACCCTAGTCATAAATATTATTGTTCTGAATTTTATTTCCTTTCTCTGGTTGGCAGATTCCTGGCTACCAGAGAGAGCCTATCATCGCTCCATTTCCAGTTCCGGAATTCCAGTTTAGGAATTTCAACACTATCTGGGATTGTCATAGGCCCCTGCTGAGCTTTTGTGGGATGTTCTCAGTGAGGAATTTATCCACCTACCCACCACGGAAATATGGCAGGAAACTGCAGAAAAAAATTTTGAAGTTTGTAATTTTCCAAACTCTTTGTAAGCAGTGGATGGAAAACATATCCAGATTACCAAACCGGTTGGAAATGGACTATACTTGTCTCGAAATAGCGCATTTTAGGGACAGCCATTAATCTGAAAATTGAGACAGTCATTGAGGTTGTCAAGGCGTGTGGGGTTCTGCACAACTATATAATGGCTAAAGAGCGACCCAACATTGAACTTGATGAACCTGTTAGTAACCCATTGCCAGATTACCATCATCACCCTCTGAGGACAACAGTTGAGGTTGCCCAAATGAGGGATACATTTTCGGCATACTTGGTTACTGAGAATGGATGTGTGTCATTGCAAGAAGAAATGGTTTAGTGAAATGTTCTTGTAATGTTATGTAATGTTATGTACCTGGAATGTTTAAATTTACCTTTCATGTTTGCTGAAAATAAAACACCTCTAGTCAAACACCGGTTCCAAGTGCCCTCTACATGACAATCCTTTTTTTACAGTTTAATAAGGTGATCACCGGTTCACAACTATAGTCTTTATAAAATCAACTCTCTGTTTAATGCAAATTGCATGAGACAGGGAGTGAATTTTAACCAAATTGGGTTATGTCACCCATGCTTTACACTACACCTCTTCTCCCTGAGGTCAGTGCTATGGTAGGTGACCTTGGATTAGCTCCGTCATCTCTTCAGTCAGCATTTCTATAGTCCAATAGATTAATGCAGACTGAAGAGATGAAGGAGATGATCCACTTCATAGCTTTACTCACCTGCCCGTGTGTCAGAACTAGTGCACTCAGGATGCAGAAAACCCAGCATCCTGAGTGCACTAGTGCTGACACCTGGGATTGTGAGCACTGCTGACCCCTGACCCTTTGTGCTGTATTAATATTTTGGGGGGCAGGATTTTCAGTCCTCTTTGTGTTTTTGCCACCTCACAGCTCCATGACAGACACAAGAAGCAAAGCTGCAGTGTAAAGCAAATAAAGAAGAGGGGCAGCAGATTGTGTGTCATGGAGATATGAGGTGGCAAAAACAATGTGTGTAGATGGCGACGTGTGTGTTGTCGGCGCATGGTGTGTTGCCGGCGACGAAATAGACAAAGAATAAGCAGTGATAGGGGAAAAAACAGCACAGATTTATTTAACAAAATGAGACAAGGAGGGGGAAATAATATGAACATGGGGGGTGTGGAGCTGGGAGGATTGGCGAGGTGTGGACGATGAAGGGGTTCCAGAGGAAGGGCTTACTAAACTTGTGGGCTCTCCCTTCCAATGTGTCTCTCCCATCCCATGCAGAGGCCATCAGAACTTTGGCCTGAGTCTGCTGCTCCTGCTCATCTGAACTGCAGTGGTTCGGTAAAGAAAAATACATTTTTTACCACATGTGTAAAGTGACAGTGAATACTTACCAATCAATAGCAAATGTACTCGCTTCAGTCTCCTATCCACTCTGTGAGGTCTGGTCTTCACTGGAGGACATGATGAGGAATGCTGCAAGAGAGACAGAAATGATTACAGACTGCAGGGCGAAAAACAAGACAGGCAGACATATAGCTTTTGATAGAGTCTTCCAAAAAAGTCATCCAATGCTTCCAATGCTTCCAAAAAAGATGTTGCAATGCTTGTAGTGTCTTGAGAGTACTGGACTTCCACTGCCCAAACCTTCTTTTATAAGGTTTGTTTGGGGGGTGGCTTAAAACCAGTTCCTAGACATGTTTACTCATAAAAACGCATGCGTACGCAAACGCAATTTTACGCATGTCCTTGCGTAACAATGCGTTCCCATAGACTGTAATGCTTTTTTTACGCACTCCTTCCGCAAGTGTTTGCATGCGTATGGCGGCAAAAATTTGCCGCCATAAAAATTGCAACATGGTGCGCTAGCCGCACCCAGCCGCACATCGCAAAATGACGCATGTGTAAGCAAACGCAGGTGAATGCATCCAAACGCACGAACCTGCATCCACAATGTTAAAGATATGAAATCAAGATGCATGCGGATGTATGTGTCAGAAACGCTGTGGACACAACCGCAAATGTGAAACTGGCCTGATATTGATCCGGGGTTAAAAACATTTGGACAAAAGCTCAATTCAAAAGTCAGCTGTCTTCAGAGCTCAAATCCTCCAGATTTCCTTGTCGACTCAAAGTCTTCATACAGCCTAATTTGTGGATTTGGATTCTATTTGGATACAATTCTATTATTGTAGGGAAATAGAACAGTACAATTGCATTATAGAAGCTGAGAGGGGTGTAAGTAAAAGCTAGTCACCTGTTTTCATTGACAATTTGAAGAATTATGAATGCTGCTCTGAATTATAATGTGTCAGGATCACTAGATAAGGAATAGAATAAACACACACTTTGAGATGGAATTTGAGTTGGCATACGTGCAATATAGAAACGCATGTTCACATTGGCCATAAAACAGACAAGACCTACAAAAAGAAAATGAATATAAACCCTGCTGTAATGAATTAAGTAAAAATCAAAAGTGCATTTAAATAACATAGGGTTCCTATTAACACTGTTTTTGATTAAAAACAGTATAAAAGCCATCCCACCACGACAAGGTGACCCTATTCAGGACGGTCCTTCACTGTCAAATATTAAAAACCTTACCACGTGTCAGAAGTGACCTGTGTGAATAAGGGCAGACAAAGGTCTTGGTCATGAACTCTGGACACCTCAGCCTTGGGAAACTTTAGAAATGTAATATCCTGCTCAAAGAGTGGAGGCCACACCCTCATTTGCAAAAAATGCAAGAATTTATGATGAAACACACATATTGAGCTGGAGTTTGAGACGATAAACATGCAATATATAAACGCATGTTTACATTTTGCACAAATCAGACAAAACCTACAAGAACAGGACATTACATTTATAAAGCTTCTCAAGGTTGAGTCATCCAGAGTTTAGGACCGAGTCCTTTGTCTGCCCTTATTCACATAGGTCACTTCTATAGTAAAATTTTTAATATTAGACAATGTAGTACTGTCCCGAATAGGGTCATCTTGCCGTGGTGGGATGGCTTTTATGCTATTTTGTAAGCAAAAACAGTATTACTAAGAACTCTGTGTTATTTAAATGCACCTTTGCTCTTTACTTATTTTGTTACAGCAGGGCTTATGCTCATTTTGTTCTTGTATGTTTTATAAGGAATAGAATGTATTTTCAAAGCTACTTAGGCTGCCATCACACTAGCAGTATTTGGTCAGTATTTTACATCAGTATTTGTAAGCCAAAACCAGGAGTGGAACCTTTAGAGGAAAAGTATAATGGAAACATATGCACCACTTCTGTATTTATCACCCACTCCTGGTTTTGGCTGAGAAATACTGATGTAAAATACTGACCAAAAACTGCTAGTGTGATGGCAGCCTTAAAGAGGTTAACTAATGAAATTTATGGTCTACCCTTTAGAATAGGTCAACAAAACCAGATGGGTTGGATTCCAACCTGACACCTGAAACTCCTACTGATTGAATATTAGTAGCTCTAGTAGCTTCTCTTAGGACCAAAAAAGAAAGAACCAGAGAATTGGTCAAATGATGGTAACAAAGAGGTTAGATGAATAAAAATGTATAAAAGTGTCTCATGATAATATGGTGGCACAGAAGGCACTCACACACGGTTAAAACAAAGAGTTACACATCAAGCACATCAGAACATTAATATTAGATATAGCAGGTATTATAAGACAAAGAAAAATATAATTACAAAAGTCCTTATCCAAAGTGCATATGTGCTTAATAGTAAGTAGGTACTATATTACCCAGTACAATAGTATATAATACATCATTAATAATCACAAATATAGTGTATAGATACCAACTTACATAGAGGTAGTATAATGGAGAATAATATTTACATGAAATCACATGAGCCCAAGTTGGAACATGAAAGGCAATCACAGTAGCATAATAATAGATTAGTAAGATTGAACAAACATACCAGAAACAATGTAAGCAGCTGCTAGTGGTATGGCGTTGAACCACAGAGCACATTTCGGACCATGTCTTCATCAGGGGGTGATGTGTAGTGGGCAGAACTAGTATATATAAGCAAATCCTAGTAGTCAGTTAGCATGGAGGCAGAGAAATGTCAGTGCATCCGGTCGTAGGAGGACCAGGAGGTCAGCCAGCACCTCTGTCATACAGCCACCGACGTCACCGGTCACATGGTGACACATTATATGACAGGGTGGCCGGTGCCGCATAATGATATGTGTACATGGAGGTGCGGGGGCCTCCGGGCTTTGATGAAATGCCAGCGGAGCCCCCCACGCAGCACAGAGCCCTGTCGCCACACCACATAGCACCGCCACCACCGGACCACAGCCGCACCAGCCTGGGAAGAGAGGCTGCATTGGGACCGCCGCCACAGGATTTGTAAGTATATTCTAACCATAAGATGCACCCCCATTTTCCCTTAGGAAAAAAGTGCGTCTTATGGTTCGAAAAATACGGTAATATGTCACATGCTTCTCTCTGTACCTAATTTGGATAAGCTAGTGGTTCTCTTGTATATGAGTTGAGCTGTAGATTTTGGCTACAGCCACTACACTGTTAATAGAGCTGTTCTGGTTAGCTCCATAAACTGTTTACATCCGGCCACAACAAGCGATCATGCCAGCTGATCGGTGCGTGTGCCGGCTGTCCTATGGATAGGTCATCAATGTCATATGGCTGGACAGCCATTATATAGAATATTGAGCATAGAACTATGGACATACCCTGTAATCTTTAATTCTATCTGCATTTAGTTATCTACATAGTCAGTTGCTCCCTCCTTTCATCCATTGCAGTGTTTTTCACCCATTCAAATTATGGCCGGGATCAGACCTAACGTATAAAAATATGGTCCGTTTTTTACTGCCGAGATACGCAGAAATGTTCCCTGAACACTGATCTGTATGTCATCCGTAGGCAAGGTGTGGCTGCGTATTTTGCGCATGTAAACCTCCGTATAGCGTTTTTTTCTCGCAACCTTGCAAAATGGACATTTAACGGTTTTGAGGCCTGAAATTAATTTAAATCATCATCAGCAACCCTATTTATTGCCTCTACAACAGGTGGCAGCCTCCAATCTGGCCATTTTGTTGCTGTGCTTGTGTTGGTGTATTGGTGGTTTGTTGGCAACATGTCAGACCTACTTCATTTCACCCAAACTGAACGCATCTTATACAACTGGATTTTGTCCCGCTGCTTTAGCCAGCCATACCCAGTAATAGAGGATCCAAGGAGGAGGAGACGAATGTGGGTCCATCCGCTTTTGAGGCAACGCATCACTAAAGGCCATTTCCATCGGCTCTATGCATCTCTGCGGACACATCCCGACAATTTCCAATATTGTTGCATGAGCCTTGCAATCTTTTTTTTTTTTTTTTAAATAGATTTTTATTGAAAGCGAATATGAACAATACAATTTATGCATTTTCCAGTATATTACAAAATTTTTACATTTTCCAAACCCCCAACAATCCCAACAAAACCCAAACCTCCCCCTCCCCTGACAGCTCATACCCAGTTATACTTTGTTACCAGTATTGATGGCTCTTTGAGCCATTTGAATCACTTATGTCCGCTTGTTCTTTAGCACTCTCTTCCTTTCAGAGGCCCTCATCCTCCCATTTCCCATACCTACTATCCCAGCTCGAGCCACGGAGACCACATTTTATCAAACGTTTCTATTTTCCCACGTCTTTTGTATACCCCCTTTTCCAAATTGAGACCATGTTTAACATATTTCAGGAATTCACCCCTTGTAGGCGGCTCATCCTTGATCCAGTTCCTTGCTATTACCTTCCTTGCCATATATAATAGCCTAGCTATTGCTATCTTCCAGGTGTTATCCACTCTAATTTCCTCTACATGTCCCAGTATACACACTATCGGATCTCTCGGCACTCTGCATTTATACGCCCCTTCCACACGGCTCATTACCACCAACCAGAAAGCAACCAGTCTTGGACATATCCACATCATGTGGTATATTCCTGCATTCTCAGTCTTACATCTCGGGCATTCAGAGTCCGCACGCAACCCCGCTCTGTGCAACACTTCCGGTGATTTATAGACTCTGTGCAAGATGTACAGCTGCGATAGTCTATACGGCTCGCTCAGTGACACTCGTGGAACCCACTCCAACACCGACTCCCAGGTTTCATCCTCCATTGGGCCTAAATCTCTTTCCCATTTCGCTCTCGCTTTTAGAGGGAAGTCTAGTAAATATGCATGTAGAAGGTCCTTATAAAGGGTGGTAATGACTCCCCTTGTGGACCCTTCCCCACATACGTATTCCAGAACTATGTCCTCCTGGATCTCAATACCACCGCCCTTGTTTTGCGCTTTAAAGGCATGTTTCATCTGAGCATATTGATACTCCCCAGTCGGTCTCAATCCAAACTCCCCCTGCAGCTGCGAAAAGGACTTTAATCCTTGTTGTTGAATTATCTGAGCCACCAAGTGGATTCCTTTGGCCTGCCACTCCGCCAGCACTCCAAGAGCCGCAAACTCAACCAAATTATTATTAAGCCATATCGGTGTAAATTTAGTCAGCCCCGTAACCCCCCGAATATGTCGCAGTCTGGTCCATAATTTATGTATCAAAAACATAGTTGGGTATAATTTCCCCAATACTCCCAAGGAGCCATCCTCCAGACACTGCGCCACCGGTCTTCGGTTTGTCACCCTCTCCATCAAGTGTTGTACCGCACTGGTAGACGCTCCCCGCGCCCAGCCCTTCAAATGCTGGCTCTGGGCTGCAAGAAAATATAACTCAGGATTGGGTAAAGCCAATCCTCCATCTTCCTTGGGTCGCTGAAGCGTCTCAAGGCGAATACGTGGGTACCGCCTCCCCCATATCAGGCTTCTAAAAAGAGCATTAATCTGCCGGAATTTCCCACGTGGAATCCAAACTGGCGCATTATGTAGGACGTAAAGTAATTTGGGCATCAGAACCATTTTAATGAGATTAACCCTACCCACCACCGATAGGTGTAATTTATTCCACGCATCCACTTTTGCTTTAAGGGCGCCCATGAGAGGAGTCAAATTCCTATACAAAAACTCTGTAACTGGGATCGAGATCCATATTCCCAGGTATTTGAAAAGGGATGCCACCTTAAGCCGCCCCTCTCCCAATGGCTCACTTCTGCTCTCCTCCACCCCATCCACCTCGAAGAGGACCGATTTATCCCAATTTATCCTCAATCCCGACAAGGCTCCAAATTTCCCAATGATCTCGATAGCCCCATTCAAGGCTTCATCCGGGTCCGCCAGGAACAGTAAGATGTCATCTGCATATAACGCGATCTTCTCCTCAACACTCCCATATCTGAACCCAGGAACCTCATCCGATTGTCGGATCTTAGCGGCCAGTGGCTCCACAGCTAAGGCAAACAGAAGGGGCGACAGTGGGCAACCCTGCCTCGTACCTCTGGCCAACTTTATAGGCTGAGAAAGTTCCCCATTCACTCTAATTCTAGCTGTTGGTAGTGAATATAACAGTTGAGTCCATGCCACAAATTGCGGACCAATACCCATACACTTCAACACCCGCCAGAGATATCCCCACTCCACACTGTCAAACGCCTTATGGGCATCCAAGGATGCAATAACCCTTCGGCCACAGTTGTCAGACTTCAGCTGTAGGTTCATATGCAGCCTCCGCAGATTAACCGCTGTAGACCTGTCAGGCATAAAACCAGACTGATCCGGATGTACAAGGCTAGCAATGACGCTGGACAAACGGGTAGCTAACACCTTGGCCAAGAGTTTGACATCGATGGTTAACAGAGAGATTGGTCGATATGACTCAGGCTTCCCCAGATCCTTATCCTCCTTCGGAATAACCACTATAATAGCCTCCCTCATAGATGCTGGGAGATACCCTTGGCATCCAGCCTCCTCCAGTACTAACTTTAATCTGGGAATCAGCACTTCCTCCAAACTTTTATAGATTTCGGCTGGTAACCCATCAACCCCAGGTGCCTTCCCATTAGCCATAGACTTCAGCGCCCGACTCAGTTCCTCCTCGGTGATAGGGGCATCGAGGCTCACCCCATCCTCCTCACTCAATTTCGGAAGACCCAGACTCTCAAGGAAAGTCTCCGTATCTCCGGCTGACTCATTGACCCTGGAGGAATATAAGTCCGCGTAAAAGTCCGCAAAGACCTTTATAATTTCAGGTGTTTCAGATACCCTGCTCCCCCCATCTGAAACCAACGAATGTACATACGAGGTACCACGCTGAGCCGCGGCTACCACCGATAGCATGTGTCCCACTGTTTCTCCCTCCTGAAAATAAGCCACCCTCTGAAACTCCCGCTTCCTTTCAGCTTTTCCCAGCAGAATCTTTTCCATACAATTTTGCGCTGTTCTCAACCTTCTCTCTGCCTCAGAAGTCCCCAGCACTACCATCTCGTCCTCTGCGGCTTTCAGCTCCTCCATCGCCACTCTCTCCGCCTCCCTTGTCCTCCTCTTACACCTACTAATGTCTCTAAATAGTAACCCTCTCAGGTACGCTTTCATTGCATCCCAAACAGTTAGAGCATCTGTACTCCCATCATTTAAAGCAAAGAATTCCGTCACCTCCTTCCCTATACCGTCCAAATCAATACTCTGTAACCAGTTAGGATGGATCTTCCATTCTCTCCCACTTGCGGTCCGTGTCCCCAACAACCTAACCTCCACCTCAATTGGACTGTGATCCGAAAGGGCCCTCGGCAGATAACGCACCTCTCCCACCATTGTGTCCAACAGGCGGTTACCCAACGCCATATCAATTCTGGATAGCGTAGCATGAGCCGGCGAGTAGCACGAGTACCCTCTCTCCCCAACATGTCTAACTCTCCATAGATCAATCATGCCTATTTCACGCACATAGGTACCAAATGTTGTAGTGTGCCCCTCCGACCTGTTCTGGGTGTTCTTATTTTTATCCCAAAAGTCATCACAGATATTGTTCAAATCCCCAATAATTAAGAGTGGTAGTGGTTCCCATCGTTGCACCCTCTCCAACACCTCCCTGATCTTCTTACTTGAATATGGAGGTGGAATATACATTGCCGCCACACACAATCTCACTCCATACAATATACATTGTATCACCACATACTGACCCTCAGCATCCACGCATACTTTCACCTCTTCATACTGCACTCCCACCGGCACCAACACTGACACACCTCTTGAGTACGTCGAAAAGGTAGAATGATACCCTTTCTGTATCCAACGTCTATTCAGTACGTCCACTTTCTCCTGTATCAAGTGCGTCTCTAGCAAGCATATCATAGAAGCCCGCTGATCCTTCGCATACTGCAAGCTCGCAGCTCTCCTAGATTTATCCGCCAGACCTCTCACATTCCAACTCAAAATCTTAAAGCGGTCCCCTATTATGTGACTCATCATCTTTAGTTATGTCTTTACTCCCCGTTCTGAGCTGTCTAACTTCCCTCCCCACCCTTACCCCTACCCCCCCTCCCCCACACCCCCCAATACTATACATTCTGCCTCTTATCAAGAGTGGGGCACCATCACCCATTGCGAACACTCTTGTTAACGTAACCTTCTCCTTCTGCCTCCCGCTACCGTTTATAACAGAATTCGGCGCAATTCTTAGAAGAACAATATAATTCAACCTGTATTAAATTACAACTGCAAGAAACTAAATAAACTTTTAGTACGCTGCACACCCTTCCTCCCTCGTACTTCTCCGCCGCATCAGCACACCCAGTACATTCCCTGAATAATACCCAGCTCCACCCTCCAACCTTCACATTTCAATTACCAATGTACTGTCAGTCCATCTCTTTTTCCCCTTTTTGAAAGAATTAAAATACCTCCCGACTAACCCACCCCACATTTTCAATCTCCTTTCCCTTTAAGCTTTTTAGCGTTAAGATCTATCCACTGGGTAGCGTCCTCCGGCGTCTGGAAAAAATGAATCTTATCCAGCGCTACCACTCTCAGTCGTGCCGGAAACATCATGGAGTATTGCACTCCCAGTTCTCTCAGCCGTCTCTTGATACCCGTGAACATCATCCGTTGTTTCTGTACCAGGGCGGAATAGTCAGGGTAAATAGCAACTCTTTGACCTCCAATTGTCAGATCCGTCATGTCTCTAGCTTTCCTCAGGATAATGTCTCTGTCTCTGTAGTTTAGGATTTTGGCAAGCATGGTATGGGGATTTGCTCCAGGGACAGGTGGTTTCGGTGGGACCCTGTGGGCTCTTTCTACCGCAAATACTTTTGTCAGTGCTGCATCACCAAAGGTCTCAAGGAGCCAGCTTTCAATATACTCCGTGGGATTCCTCCCCTCAATTTTTTCAGGGACACCCACTATACGAATGTTATTTCTTCTGGACCTATTCTCCAGATCCTCATTTTTTGCAGCCAGCTCCGATATTGCCTGAGTAAACTTCCTCTCCGCTTTCTGCAGCTGCACTATATGGTCTTCTGCCGTGCTCACTCTTTCCTCCACAGCCCCCACACGTTTGTCAATCTTCTGCAGGGCTGCATTTATCTGGGCTGTATCCCCCTTGACCTCCTGTAGCTGCTGGGTCAGGGATTGTTTGCATGCTGATACCAGTGCAAAAACATCTCTAAGAGTGGGCTCTGCTCCTGACTCCTTATCTTCAGATCCCCCTACTACCACTGCCATGTCACCATCCCTGCTCCCCTGTTGTACCTCCTGCTCCTCTGCTGGGCTTTCCTCCTCTCCTTCTGTGTCTGTGTCTGCTCCGGCATCCTCCTCTGCTTTTCCTGTGTTCCCTGCGGCCTCCACTCTAGCAAACTGCTGGAGCTTTGCCGCCGCCGCCATTCTCTTCTGGCATGCCGCGTTGTCCTTCTCCGCCTTCTCTCTGGCGTCGGCGCCATCTTGGCTGATCCCAGCCTCGCCGGCTCCTGCATCTCTTTGCCTCCTCCTGGTCATATTTGTTGACCTCGAGGCCGCCTCTATTCACCGCCGCACTCCCGGGACTTTCCTGCAGCCGGTAAGCGCCTTGAATCGCCGCTCAGCTGCGGCTTATAAGGATAAATTGAGCGTTAGCAGCGGGAGCGCTCTGTCACACGTCCGCTCACATGGACGTTCAGGCCACGCCCCCGAGCCTTGCAATCTTTGATACTTTGTTGGAGACAGTGAGCCCTGGGATAACCTTTCAGGACATCAGGATGCGAAAATGTATATCTGCAGAGGAACGTCTTCTCCTTACTTTACGGTATGTATTCCTCCTCCTCACATATTCTATGTTGATGATGTGTCTATAATAAATTTGTTATTTATTTATGCTTAGCAGCTGATGCTAATTTATTATTAACACATGTAACAACTCTACAACTCTACTAATTAGTACTAAGAATATGTTATTATTGATAAATTCACATAGCAAGTGTTAATTTTTTAAGCTACTGCTAGCCTGGCTTGTTAGTTCCACACATTACTTGTGGTCTATATGAATGTTGTAAATCATTCAAACATTTTAATGTTTTTGTTTTTCTGCTTTCAGCTTCCTGACAACTGGACTTTCGTATGCTGCACTCCATCTTGAATTTTTTAATGGGAGGTCTACAATCTCAGGCATAGTCAGGTCTAACTGTTCTGAAATCTGGTCCATACTTCATCAACTGGTCATGCCTGAGCCCAAGATGGAAGACTGGTTGAGGATTGCCTGTGGGTTTGAGAAGCATTGCCAATTTCCAAATTGTATTGGAGCCCTTGATGGCAAACACATCCGTGTGCGTAAGCCGCGGAACTCAGGGTCCCAATTCTATAATTATAAACAATATTTTTCGGTAGTGTTGTTGGCTGTGGTTGACAGTCACTACAGGTTTATAATTGTACACAAAATAGATGTATGGGGGCACCACAGGCAGTGGGATACCACCAGGACCTATTCTAAGATAGACATAAACGAAGAAAAGCAGACTAGGTCCCATGAATGGGGATCACCACAATACGAAAATGGCATAAGTATAAACACAGCTTTATTAGGAAACAGATAGAAACGACAAAAACACTCACATTAAAAACATTTAAAAAGCATAATCATGCTATAAACAACAGCCCCTAATACGGCAATAACCCACATAGGACTCAAAAATATAATGGCAAATGCAGTGTGCAATCATAGAGCCAAACCATAGGGGTGGAGCGCGGTAATTTGCTTTTTTGCACTGCATGCTGTGGCGGCACTGTCGGTCGAAGAGAGGGGAGAGTGGGTGTGGCTTACAGTGGCTGATGGGAGATTTGTATTCCTCTGCCTTTCAGTTGCCATCATGCAGTGGACACGTGAGGAGAGGTCATTTTGTGTTGAAGCGTATTTTTCAAATGCCCACTCGATCATTGCAGTGCAGCGTGCTTTTCGTTTACAATTCGCTGTTCCTCCACGCGGACGTGTTCCTGGACAGCAATCAATTGTAAATTGGGTGAATGCATTCAGAACAGCAGGGAATGTGTGATGTGTACGAAGGGGACCTGAGAGAAGGGCTCTTGAGGCAATGGAACTAGAGGATACATGGTTCCAACAGGATGGTGCCACTGCACACACAGCGAGGGTTACCATGAATTGTTTGAGGCAAATGTTTCCTGGACGGCTTATCTCTTTGAGGGGAGATGTGAACTGGCCAGCACGCTCACCAGATTTAGCCCCATGCGATTTTTTCCTTTGGGGTTACCTGAAGTCTAAGGTGTATATCAACCGTCCCAACACCTTGGAAGACCTAAGGAACAATATTGAAGCTGAAATTGGCAGAATACCAGTGGACATGCTTGTTAGAGTTCATGAAAACTTCAGAAAACGTATGCAGCAGTGTGTGGATAGCGAAGGTCGACATTTGCCAGATACACTATTTAAAACCATGTAATTTAAAAATTCCATTACTGTTCAGTATAATTATAATATAAAATAAATTTTTCTAATGATCATAATTTTTTTATTTCATTCCCAAATCAGCAAATTACCGCGCTCCACCCCATATGGACCATAATACTTTGGCACTCCCCCAAATAATTTATGAGAAAAACATGATAAATATGCAAATAAACCCAGATCTGTAAACATGTACCGTCTAAATGTGGAGCACACACTAACGCGTATATCCCTGCACCCAAAAATGAAGACCTGCACAAAAATAAACCTGTCTAACAATTTAGAAACAGGTATGCATGTGGATGTAAAGAATAAAGGATAACACGGACATATTAGGCAAGCAATACAGCCACTAGCAATATGTGACCTATGATGTACCACAGAGAGGGCTAATAAATAGACACAGGGAGAGTTTCAAGGCTGCCTGTGGACAAAGGCACATAGTATTACATGCCCAAAGCTCTATATTACCACAGCCGAACCTCCCATAAGAGTCCCAATGTGGGCTATACCCAGGGCCGCCATCAGGGCATGACGGCCGTGACTGGCAAATGGGGCCCGGTGGGCAGAGGGGGCCCGTCTCATCTGCTCACCGGGCCCCTACCGGCAGTCGCAGGCTAACCGGGCCCTTAGCGCCGACGCTGCAGCTGTTTAAAGCTATTGACGTGCGGGCACGGGCCCGCACGTCAATAGTTAACAGCTGCCAGCCAATCTGAGGCTGGCAGCTGACGTCAGCCGCAGCGTGCGTGCATGTCGCTGGCTGGCGTCTGACATCATTGTCAGTCGCCGGCGAGTGCACGCTGCAGCTGCGTGGAGACAGAGAACTTCGCCCGCCGCAGGAGCACGGCCAGGTAAGAAGAACTTTTTTTTTTTTTTTTTCCTTGAGAGCGGCGATCCGGGGGGTCCAGGGAAGAACGCTGGACACAGGGGCAAAACGCTGGACACAGATGGGGCAGAGTGCTGGACACAGATGGGGCAGAGTGCTGGACACAGATGGGGCAGAGTGCTGGACACAGATGGGGCAGAGTGCTGGACACAGATGAGGCAGAGTGCTGGACACAGATGGGGCAGAATGCTGGACACAGATGAGGCAGGATTGGAAACAGATGAGGCAGAGTGCTGGACACAGATGGGGCAGGATTGGACACAGATGGGGCAGAGTGCTGGACACGGATGGGGCAGAGTGCTGGACACAGATGGGGCAGGATTGGACACAGATGGGGCAGAGTGCTGGAAACAGATGGGGCAGAGTGCTGGACACAGATGGGGCAGGATTGGAAACAGATGGGGCAGAGTGCTGGACACAGATGGGGCAGAGTGCTGGACACAGATGGGGCAGGATTGGAAACAGATGGGGCAGAGTGCTGGACACAGATGGGGCAGGTTTGGAAACAGATGGGGCAGGATAGGAAACAGATGGGGCAGAGTGCTGGAAACAGATGGGGCAGAGTGCTGGACACAGATGGGGCAGGATTGGACACAGATGGGGCAGAGTGCTGGACACAGATGGGGCAGAGTGCTGGACACAGATGGGGCAGGATTGGAAACAGATGGGGCAGAGTGCTGGACACAGATGGGGCAGGATTAGAAACAGATGGGGCAGAGTGCTGGACACAGATGGGGCAGGATTGGACACAGATGGGGCAGAGTGCTGGACACAGATGGGGCAGAGTGCTGGACAGAGATGGGGCAGGATTGGAAACTGATGGGGCAGAGTGCTGGACACAGATGGGGCAGGATTGGACACAGATGGGGCAGAGTGCTGGACACAGATGGGGCAGGATTGGAAACAGATGGGGCAGAGTGCTGGACACAGATGGGGCAGGATTGGAAACAGATGCGGCAGAGTGCTGGACACAGATGGGGCAGGATTGGAAACAGATGGGGCAGAGTGCTGGACACAGATGGGGCAGGATTGGACACAGATGGGGCAGAGTGCTGAACACAGATGGGGCAGGATTGGACACAGATGGGGCAGAGTGCTGGACACAGATGGGGCAGAGTGCTGGACACAGATGGGGCAGAGTGCTGGACACAGATGTGGCAGAGTGCTGGACACAGATGGGGCAGAATGCTGGACACAAATGAGGCAGGATTGGAAACAGATGGGGCAGAGTGCTGGACACAGATGGGGCAGAGTGCTGGACACAGATGGGGCAGAGTGCTGGACACAGATGGGGCAGAGTGCTGGACACAGATGGGGCAGGATGGGAAACAGATGGGGCAGAGTGCTGGACACAGATGGGGCAGGATTGGAAACAGATGGGGCAGAGTGCTGGACACAGATGGGGCAGGTTTGGAAACAGATGGGGCAGGATAGGAAACAGATGGGGCAGAGTGCTGGAAACAGATGGGGCAGAGTGCTGGACACAGATGGGGCAGGATTGGACACAGATGGGGCAGAGTGCTGGACACAGATGGGGCAGAGTGCTGGACACAGATGGGGCAGGATTGGAAACAGATGGGGCAGAGTGCTGGACACAGATGGGGCAGGATTAGAAACAGATGGGGCAGAGTGCTGGACACAGATGGGGCAGGATTGGACACAGATGGGGCAGAGTGCTGGACACAGATGGGGCAGAGTGCTGGACAGAGATGGGGCAGGATTGGAAACTGATGGGGCAGAGTGCTGGACACAGATGGGGCAGGATTGGACACAGATGGGGCAGAGTGCTGGACACAGATGGGGCAGGATTGGAAACAGATGGGGCAGAGTGCTGGACACAGATGGGGCAGGATTGGAAACAGATGCGGCAGAGTGCTGGACACAGATGGGGCAGGATTGGAAACAGATGGGGCAGAGTGCTGGACACAGATGGGGCAGGATTGGACACAGATGGGGCAGAGTGCTGAACACAGATGGGGCAGGATTGGACACAGATGGGGCAGAGTGCTGGACACAGATGGGGCAGAGTGCTGGACACAGATGGGGCAGAGTGCTGGACACAGATGGGGCAGAGTGCTGGACACAGATGTGGCAGAGTGCTGGACACAGATGGGGCAGAATGCTGGACACAAATGAGGCAGGATTGGAAACAGATGGGGCAGAGTGCTGGACACAGATGGGGCAGAGTGCTGGACACAGATGGGGCAGAGTGCTGGACACAGATGGGGCAGAGTGCTGGACACAGATGGGGCAGGATGGGAAACAGATGGGGCAGAGTGCTGGACACAGATGGGGCAGAGTGCTGGACACAGATGGGGCAGAGTGCTGGACACAGATGGGGCAGAGTGCTGGACACAGATGGGGCAGGATTGGAAACAGATGGGGCAGAGTGCTGGACACAGATGGGGCAGGTTTGGAAACAGATGGGGCAGGATTGGAAACAGATGGGGCAGAGTGCTGGAAACAGATGGGGCAGAGTGCTGGACACAGATGGGCAGGATTGGACACAGATGGGGCAGAGTGCTGGACACAGATGGGGCAGAGTGCTGGACACAGATGGGGCAGGATTGGAAACAGATGGGGCAGAGTGCTGGACACAGATGGGGCAGGATTGGCAACAGATGGGGCAGAGTGCTGGACACAGATGGGGCAGGATTAGAAACAGATGGGGCAGAGTGCTGGACACAGATGGGGCAGGATTGGACACAGATGGGGCAGAGTGCTGGACACAGATGGGGCAGAGTGCTGGACAGAGATGGGGCAGGATTGGAAACTGATGGGGCAGAGTGCTGGACACAGATGGGGCAGGATTGGACACAGATGGGGCAAAGTGCTGGACACAGATGGGGCAGGATTGGAAACAGATGGGGCAGAGTGCTGGACACAGATGGGGCAGGATTGGAAACAGATGCGGCAGAGTGCTGGACACAGATTTGGCAGGATTGGAAACAGGTGGGGCAGAGTGCTGGACACAGATGGGGCAGGATTGGACACAGATGGGGCAGAGTGCTGAACACAGATGGGGCAGGATTGGACACAGATGGGGCAGAGTGCTGGACACAGATGGGGCAGAGTGCTGGACACAGATGGGGCACAGTGCTGGACACAGATGGGGCAGAGTGCTGGACACAGATGGGGCAGGATTGGAAACAGATGGGGCAGAATGGAGACAGATGGGGCAGGATTGGAGACAGATGGGGCAGGATGGATACGATGGAGAGAGATGGGGCAGGATGGGGAGATCATATGGGGCAGAATGGATACTCATGAGGGCAGGATGGGAGAACATATGGCTGGAGCCTGGAATGAGACACACGGGGGCTAGGATGGCGAATATTACCATAGAGGCTAATTAAGGGATATTATTATTGCAGTGATGTATTTATTTTATTTTTTTTGAGTATACTGTTTTAAATGGGGGGTGGTCCTGTTACTGTGTAGAGTGATACTATGTTGCCTTCTTCATGTGGTGTAATGTAGAGACTGGGAAAATTAAGTAATGTGTTCTACAAGCGGAACTCGAGATAACTGTGTTATTTCCTGCAGAGACGAGTCCTGGCTGGATGAAGTGATGGCGGTCTGTGCTGGATGAAAGATGGACTTCACCTAGAGACGTCACTGGTGAGTCACTGTGTTACCCATACACTGACACTATACACTGTATACTATATACAGAGGTCCTGTGCACAATGTCACCGGTGATCACTGTATTACCTGTACACAGACACTGCTTACAAATTACAGATCTCCTGTGTATAATGGCACTGATGGTGATAGTATTGTGTTTTTTTTTTGTTATTACTGATCAGTATTGTAGTATTCAGTCATTGGTGGTAATATGTGGTCTGGTCATGGTGTAGCGGTATTTGTTCCTTGTATTTTATATTATTCGATCACTGTGGTGGTAATATGTCATCTGGTCATAGTGCTGTGGTATTTGTTCCTTGTATGTAGTATTATAGGTCATTTTAAAAATTGAAAAATAAATAAAAATATACCTAAATTGAATTGCATATTTTAACAAATATTTAATAGGTTACAGAAGAGTAGGGTCCGGCCAAAAGTGTCTACCGTGTTATGATGGCGGCTTAAAAAATCTTTTGGCCAAAACAAAAGCTGCCGGCTATATGTGTGATCTGGTGATGGGAACTATCAATGTGTGATAGGTGAGAAGTGGAGATTTTCCAAGAGAGAGCGGTGGGACTGTGGACAGTTCGAGGGGTGGAGCCTGGAGGCGGGGCTGGGGTGGAGCCTGGGCGGAGTCTCAAGGGGGCCCCGAAAATTTTGCCAGTATTGGGCCCCAAAATTTCTAGTGGCAGCCCTGGCTATGCCAAGACCCAACGCGTCTCGCCACCACACAGGGTGGCTTCGTCAGGGGTGATCTAGAGACCAAGTGTGTGCCACTTAAATAGAAATAATTAGATAACGTTACCGCATTCAGCTGTGTTAATGCTTATCAGCCACATGGAGTAATCCCAGATGTAACATGCAGTGCCCTGTTCTCCCTTTATCTGCGCATGCTCCAGCGTCTGGAAATCATTGGTGCAATAATCAGGTTGCCTGGGAGACCAGAACACTTCCCAAGGAACACCCACCTACTGTTCTCAAGCAGAAGCTTGAGCAGCTCTGTTTTGATACCATAACTGGCAAGATGTGTGAGCGATAGTGTACACACACATTTAGCCCTTTCTTCACTTATGCGCTAAATATAATAATGAAACGCACCATATAATATATTGCACCTTTCTCAGCGCATGCTCCAGCGCCTAACAATAATAGGCATACCCAGCTGGGTTGCCTAGGACACCAGAGCACCATGAAAGTGGCGCCTGCGCACTGCTCCCTAAATGGAAATGGGGCAGTGCCATGAATACGCCGTGCGTAGCAGATTCAAGTCCGTGCCTGCACATAGTTATATGCAATGGTGCGGCACTAAATAACATACATGCACCACATAGTACAACGCCCTGTTGGACCAAATGAGTATGTAGATGAATACACAATATTGAGACGCGCTCTACCTCATACTACTTCCCCTTTCTCTGCGCACGCTCCAGAGTCTTGCCGCAAACTGGGTTGCCTTGGATACCAACAACGCCATGTGAAGAAGCGCCTGCGCACTGCTCCAATACAGAGTGAAGGGCAGTATTGAGGGTGCGCCGTATACATTGGGTAGACACCGTGCCCACACACACCCTTGCATAATGTTTCCAATGTTGTGTAAAGTATATCACAGGCCATAATTGGCCAGCCCTAAACGCAGATGTATAGAATATTAAGACGCAAAATTCCCTAGTCCCCTGCACATACTCCGGCGCATTACAGGAACAGGCATGCCCAGCTGGGTTGCCTAGGATACCAGACTGCAAAGCAAGTACAGTCCGCACGTTGCTATTGAGTGAATAGTAAGGCAGTGCTGTGGATGCGCCGTGCACGCCAAGTACAAGCTGTGCCTGCACAACCCCTTGGGTTATGGTGCCGGTCTTATGTATAGTACAAATAATGTATAATAAATGATCTTATAAGACCAACCAAGTATACATGGAGATACATGGTGGCTAATAACTATGAAGTTGGTAATGAACGCTTAGCATCATAGCCCCACTTGAAGGCCAAAGATGCCGATCAAGACAACAATAAGTTGTGCAAGTAGTCAAGAATACACCTATTCATATAAAGGGCACCTCGTTCCCAGTACCCAGTTTCCCATACGAAGACACCGCGAACTAACAAACTCACCAAAAGGGGAAGTAGTACACATGAACTGGTATAGTTGGTTTGAAATACCCGGAACCAAAGCATGCCAAACCACGGGTAATCTCGGACCTGAGTACGCTAAATGTTGGCTATCCCAACAACAACTGGGGTTTTGCATTATATCGACGCATTAGGGAGACTATCAGCATCAATGTGAACAGACACAATGATCTGTAAAGAACAAACATACATGTATGCAGATGCAACATCAAAAATGTTTATTATGTACATTACCCTGCGAATGGGCACGCAAAACCAAATGAAGAATGTGGCTAAGAACAGATGGGCATGAAGTACCTCCGAAATAGGAAGACACAGCCCAACATGTATAGGAAACTAACCCCCAGTCAGGCACATAGCAACTCCGCTGGGTAAATGCCAATGTGGAACGGATACCTGCGTGCAGCTGTATGTCCCAAAAAACAGAACAGCAACTGCACGCTGCCGAATTTAGCCCCTAGGCAAAAGTACTTAAATTGCACAGATATGGGTTGTACAGAACAGACCCACAAATTGGATGACCAAACCTATTCAAGCCTGAGGGCATGATGTACACCTGCATGCCAGTGCTATAAGTGAACGGAAAATGCCAGGTCCATAAGTCGCTGGTGGTCCCTATCATGTCGGGGATAGGGGGACTACTTGAGCGACCGTGTATATATATCGATTTTTTTTCTCCAGCCCCTTGTTCTCAATTTACAGTCCTATGTTAGGGACTCAACATTTCTCATTTCACAATTGCAGGACTTGGAGGTCCCTTCCAACACTTGGCTTGTGACCCTTGATGTAGAGTCGCTCTACACGTGTATAAGCCATGAATTGGGGATACAGGCTGTATCGTACTTTTTGGATTTGTGTACATCAGGAGACAGGGGACACGATTCATTTCTATTGGATCTTTTACTCTTTGTCTTGGATAGAAATTTCTTCTTTTGACCGTGTCTTCTACAGGCAAGTTAGGGGTACAGCCATGGGGGCCGCTGCGCCCCAGCCTATGCCAACCTCTTTTTGGGGTGGTGGGAGACTACCAGGGTGTACTGTCTGGAGAGATATGTTAAGTATGTTATCAAATGGCTACGGTACATTGATGATGTTCTATTTCTCTGGACAGGCACCCTGGATGAGTGTCAGGACTTTGTCAGAATATTGAATGACAACCCTTGGAATATCCGATTGACATCTCAGTATTCACAAGCAGATATTGAATTCCTGGACCTCAAACTAAGTGTGAGGGATACAAGAATTATGACCACGTTATATTGGAAACCGACGGCTACTAATAGTCTCCCTCATTTCACAAGCTTTCACCCCAACACCTGAAGAGAGGAATTCCAAAAGACCAATTCTATAGAGCGAAGAGGAACTGTAGCCGACAAGAGGATTTTGAGGAACATTCCCGTGAACTAACTACGCGGTTTCATGAACGCGGGTACCCACACAAGGTAATTTCACAAGCCTTTATTGCGGCGAGGGACAGTGATCGGGCAGGCCTTTTGCAACCTTGTGCCAAGACGCCTGGGAAGCCCCTTGGGGTTATTACGGCCTATAACAACCAGTGGAGGGATGTCAGAATTATTCTTTCCAAGTATTGGGGCATCTTACGCAGTGAGTCTAGACTTCATCCCCATATTGCCACCCAACCGAGCCTAATAGCTAGGAGGACTAGGAATTTGAGGGACTGTCTTAGTCACAGTCATTTTCAGCGACCAACCAAGAGGTTGAATAGGGGGGTCAGACTCACTGGTACATTCCCCTGTGGGAATTGTAACATTTGCCTTTTTATGGTTGGCGACAGAATAATCACTCTGCCTTCTTTACTTTTTCAGATCTCCACTAAGGCCTACTTTAACTGCAAATCCCGCAATCTGGTGTACGCCTTGATATGTCCGTGCCACAAGGTGTATGTTGGTCAGACTACACAGGAGCTGAGGAAATGTATTCAACAACACTTTTCGAATATTTCAACTGCCAGAACTGATAAAGCAAAAGGAAAGACCCTTACGTCGGTGGCCACGCATTATCTGGCTGAACACAATTCTCAGCTGGTGGACACCAAAATACTTGGACTGGAGGGGGTTCAAACGAACATCAGAGGGGGCAATGTCACCTTGGAACTTTTGAGGCAAGAATCTAGATGGATCTATAAATTGAACTGCTTAACTCACTTGGGTATAAATGAGGACCTATTGTTTACTGGGGTTTATAAACAGATTTGAAGCTGTTCCCTATTATTGCCTCCGCTCTTTGGCCTTGATTGGGGCTGCTTTCCAGTTAATTGGCTTTCGACCAACATATAACAATGGCCTCCTCTGGGTAATTTTTCTTTCAGATTGGGAATTTGTATGTATAGCCTAGTATACTTTTAACAGGTGTTTATTTACATCTTTAAAACACTTCTTTCTGGACGTCCGGCCCCATGGTCAGTGTGCCTTGGCAGGGATTTTTTGCCATTCACTTATAGCACTGGCATGCAGGTGTACATCATGCCCTCAGGCTTATGGAGTGAATAGGTTTGGTCATCCAATTTGTGGGTCTGTTCTGTACAACTCATATCTGTGCAATTTAAGTACTTTTGCCTAGGGGCTAAATTCGGCAGCGTGCAGTTGCTGTTCTGTTTTTTGGGACATACAGTCAATGTACCGTAGCCATTTGATAACATACTTAACATATCTCTCCAGACAGTACACCCTGGTAGTCTCCCACCACCCCAAAAAGAGGTTGGCATAGGCTGGGGCGCAGCGGCCCCCATGGCTGTACCCCTAACTTGCCTGTAGAAGACACGGTCAAAAGAAGAAATTTCTATCCAAGACAAAGAGTAAAAGATCCAATAGAAATGAATCGTGTCCCCTGTCTCCTGATGTACACAAATCCAAAAAGTACGATACAGCCTGTATCCCCAATTCATGGCTTATACACGTGTAGAGCGACTCTACATCAAGGGTCACAAGCCAAGTGTTGGAAGGGACCTCCAAGTCCTGCAATTGTGAAATGAGAAATGTTGAGTCCCTAACATAGGACTGTAAATTGAGAACAAGGGGCTGGAGAAAAAAATCGATATATATACACGGTCGCTCAAGTAGTCCCCCTATCCCCGACATGATAGGGACCACCAGCGACTTATGGACCTGGCATTTTCCGTTCACTTATAGCACTGGCATGCAGGTGTACATCATGCCCTCAGGCTTGAATAGGTTTGGTCATCCAATTTGTGGGTCTGTTCTGTACAACCCATATCTGTGCAATTTAAGTACTTTTGCCTAGGGGCTAAATTCGGCAGCGTGCAGTTGCTGTTCTGTTTTTTGGGACATACAGCTGCACGCAGGTATCCGTTCCACATTGGCATTTACCCAGCGGAGTTGCTATGTGCCTGACTGGGGGTTAGTTTCCTATACATGTTGGGCTGTGTCTTCCTATTTCGGAGGTACTTCATGCCCATCTGTTCTTAGCCACATTCTTCATTTGGTTTTGCGTGCCCATTCGCAGGGTAATATACATAATAAACATTTTTGATGTTGCATCTGCATACATGTATGTTTGTTCTTTACAGATCATTGTGTCTGTTCACATTGATGCTGATAGTCTCCCTAATGCGTCGATATAATGCAAACCCCAGTTGTTGTTGGGATAGCCAACATTTAGCGTACTCAGGTCCGAGATTACCCGTGGTTTGGCATGCTTTGGTTCCGGGTATTTCAAACCAACTATACCAGTTCATGTGTACTACTTCCCCTTTTGGTGAGTTTGTTAGTTCGCGGTGTCTTCGTATGGGAAACTGGGTACTGGGAATGAGGCGACCTTTATATGAATAGGTGTATTCTTGACTACTTGCACAACTTATTGTTGTCTTGATCGGCACCTTTGGCCTTCAAGTGGGGCTATGATGCTAAGCGTTCATTACCAACTTCATAGTTATTAGCCACCATGTATCTCCATGTATACTTGGTTGGTCTTATAAGATCATTTATTATACATTATTTGTACTATACATAAGACCGGCACCATAACCCAAGGGGTTGTGCAGGCACAGCTTGTACTTGGCGTGCACGGCGCATCCACAGCACTGCCTTACTATTCACTCAATAGCAACGTGCGGACTGTACTTGCTTTGCAGTCTGGTATCCTAGGCAACCCAGCTGGGCATGCCTATTCCTTTAATGCGCCGCAGTATGTGCAGGGGACTAGGGAATTTTGCGTCTTAATATTCTATACATCTGCGTTTAGGGCTGGCCAATTATGGCCTTGTGATATACTGTACTTTACACAACATTGGCAACATTATGCAAGGGTGTGTGTGGGCACGGTGTCTACCCAATGTATACGGCGCATCCTCAATACTGCCCTTCACTCTGTATTGGAGCAGTGCACAGGCGCTTCTTCACATGGCATTGTTGGTATCCTAGGCAACCCAGTTTGCGGCAAGACTCTGGAGCGTGCGCAGAGAAAGGGGAAGTAGTATGAGGTAGAGCGCGTCTCAATATTGTGTATTCATCTACATACTCATTTGGTCCAACAGGGCGTTGTACTATGTGGTGCATGTATGTTATTTAGTGCCGCACCATTGCATATAACTATGTGCAGGCACGGACTTGAATCTGCTACGCACGGCGTATTCATGGCACTGCCCCATTTCCATTTAGGGAGCAGTGTGCAGGCGCCGCTTTCATGGTATCCTGGTGTCCTAGGCAACCCAGCTGGGTATGCCTATTATTGTTAGGCGCTGGAGCATGCGCTGAGAAAGGTGCAATATATTATATGGTGCGTTTCATTATTATATTTAGCGCACAAGTGGAGAAAGGGCTAAATGTGTGTGTACACTATCGCTCACACATCTTGCCAGTTATGGTATCAAAACAGAGCTGCTCAAGCTTCTGCTTGAGAACAGTAGGTGGGCGTTCCTTGGGAAGTGTTCTGGTCTCCCAGGCAACCTGATTATTGCACCAATAATTTCCAAACGCTGGAGCATGCGCAGATGAAGGGAGAACAGGGCACTGCATGTTACATCTGGGATTACTCCATGTGGCTGATAAGCATTAACACAGCTGAATGCGGTAACGTTATCTAATTATTTCTATTTAAGTGGCACACACTTGGTCTCTAGATCACCCCTGACGAAGCCACCCTGTGTGGTGGCGAGACGCGTTGGGTCTTGGTATAGCCCACATTGGGACTCTTATGGGAGGTTCGGCTGTGGTAATATAGAGCTTTGGGCATGTAATACTATGTGCCTTTGTCCACAGGCAGCCTTGAAACTCTCCCTGTGTCTATTTATTAGCCCTCTCTGTGGTACATCATAGGTCACATATTGCTAGTGGCTGTATTGCTTGCCTAATATGTCCGTGTTATCCTTTATTCTTTACATCCACATGCATACCTGTTTCTAAATTGTTAGACAGGTTTATTTTTGTGCAGGTCTTCATTTTTGGGTGCAGGGACATACGCGTTAGTGTGTGCTCCACATTTAGACGGTACATGTTTACAGATCTGGGTTTATTTGCATATTTATCATGTTTTTCTCATAAATTATTTGGGGGAGTGCCAAAGTATTATGGTCCATATGTATTATACTATGGTTTGGCTCTATGATTGCACACTGCATTTGCCATTATATTTTTGAGTCCTATGTGGGTTATTGCCGTATTAGGGGCTGTTGTTTACAGCATGATTATGCTTTTTAAATGTTTTTAATGTGAGTGTTTTTGTCGTTTCTATCTGTTTCCTAATAAAGCTGTGTTTATACTTATGCCATTTTCGTATTGTAGTGATCCCCATTCATAGGACCTAGTCTGCTTTTCTTCGTTTAGGTTTATAATTGTAGACATTGGGGCCTACGGGAGAACTGGAGACTCTAGAGTCTTCAATTCTTCCATTATGGATCATCGGCTGCGCAATAACCAGTTGGACCTACCACCATCACGTCAGCTTCCAGGCTCCAATCAAGAATTTGTGCTGTATGTCCTTGTGGCAGATGAGGCTTTTCAGTTAACCATGCATGTAATGAGGCCATATCCCCGTCGAAACCTGGACCATCGGCGTAGGATATTTTACTTGCGTCTATCACGCGCACTGCAACTGGTGGAGTGCGACTTTGGCATTCTTTGTGCTAAATGGCGGGTTCTCCAGTCAGCCATTCAGCTGAGTGAAGGCAATGTAAATGAGGTCATCAACGCTTGTGTGGTCCTACATAATGTCAACTGACTTCATGAATCCTCCTCATCTAATGGTGCTGAAGGTGTGTTGGGCAATCCCTTAGCGTCGTCTGCTTTCAGGACTGAAGTTACGTGATATCTTGACTAATTATTTTGTGACACCTCAGGGTTCTACTCCCTGGCAATAGCATGTTGTCTCTATGTTGTAAGTTTAATTTTTTTTGTGTATATAAATATCCTTTTTTTCTTTTATGTTGTTGTGTGTGTTAATTTTATTTATTTAATATATGGTTTTTAGATTAAATTTTGTATGTTGTATTAATTATTATAAGAAGAGACAAAAATTTGCTTTTTAACATTTTTTATGACGCCAAAACATACCGTATATACTCGAGTATAAGCCGACCCGAGTATAAGCCGACCCCCCTAATTTTGCCACAAAAAACTGGGAAAACTTATTGACTCGAGTATAAGCCTAGGGTGGAAATGCAGCATTTACCGGTGAATTTAAAAAATAAAAATAGATCATTATTTCCCCATAGCTGTGCCATATAGTGCTCTGCACCGTTCATATTTCCCCATAGGTGTGAACCATATAGTGCTCTGCACCGTTCATTGTGCCCCCTAGCTGTGCCATATACGGTGCTCTGCACCGTTCATTGTGCCCCATAGATGTGCCATATACGGTGCTCTGCACCGTTCACTGTGCCCCATAGCTGTGCCATATACGGTGCTCTGCACCGTTCACTGTGCCCCATAGCTGTGCTGTGCCATATACGGTGCTCTGCACCGTTCACTGTGCCCCATACATAGCTGTGCTGTGCCATATACGGTGCTCTGCACCGTTCACTGTGCCCCATAGCTGTGCTGTGCCATATACGGTGCTCTGCACCGTTCACTGTGCCCCATAGCTGTGCTGTGCCATATACGGTGCTCTGCACCGTTCACTGTGCCCCATAGCTGTGCTGTGCCATATACGGTGCTCTGCACCGTTCACTGTGCCCCATAGCTGTGCTGTGCCATATACGGTGCTCTGCACCGTTCACTGTGCCCCATAGCTGTGCTGTGCCATATACGGTGCTCTGCACCGTTCACTGTGCCCCATAGCTGTGCTGTGCCATATACGGTGCTCTGCACCGTTCACTGTGCCCCATAGCTGTGCTGTGCCATATACGGTGCTCTGCACCGTTCACTGTGCCCCATAGCTGTGCTGTGCCATATACGGTGCTCTGCACCGTTCACTGTGCCCCATAGCTGTGCCATATACGGTGCTCTGCACCGTTCACTGTGCCCCATAGCTGTGCCATATACGGTGCTCTGCACCGTTCACTGTGCCCCATAGCTGTGCCATATACGGTGCTCTGCACCGTTCACTGTGCCCCATAGCTGTGCTGTGCCATATACGGTGCTCTGCACCGTTCACTGTGCCCCATAGCTGTGCCATATACGGTGCTCTGCACCGTTCATTGTGCCCCCTAGCTGTGCCATATACGGTGCTCTGCACCGTTCACTGTGCCCCATAGCTGTGCCATATACGGTGCTCTGCACCGTTCACTGTGCCCCATAGCTGTGCCATATACGGTGCTCTGCACCGTTCACTGTGCCCCATAGCTGTGCTGTGCCATATACGGTGCTCTGCACCGTTCACTGTGCCCCATAGCTGTGCTGTGCCATATACGGTGCTCTGCACCGTTCACTGTACCCCATAGCTGTGCTGTGCCATATACGGTGCTCTGCACCGTTCACTGTGCCCCATAGCTGTGCTGTGCCATATACGGTGCTCTGCACCGTTCACTGTGCCCCATAGCTGTGCTGTGCCATATACGGTGCTCTGCACCGTTCACTGTGCCCCATAGATGTTCCACATAAATTTGTGCCGCCGCTGCCGCAATAAAGAAAAAAAAACACATACTCACCTCCCTTGATTGCAGCTCCCGGCGTCTCGTTCCGGCGCCTCCATCTTCCCGGCGTCTCTGCTCTGACTGATCAGGCAGAGGGCGCCGCGCACACTATACGCGTCATCGCGCCCTCTGCCTGAACAGTCAGAGAGCAGAGACGCCGGGAAGATGGAGGCGCCGGCCGGGAAGATGGAGCGGCGCCCGGCGGCTGGAACGAGGACAGGTGAATATAACATACTCACCTAGTCCTGGCGATCCTCGCGCTGTCCCCTCCTGTCTTCGGTGCCGCAGCTTCTTTCTCTATCAGCGGTCACCGGCACCGCTGATTAGAGAAATGAATAAGCGGCTCCGCCCCTATGGGAGGTGGAGCCGCTTATTCATTTCTGTAATGAGCGGTCCCACGTGACCGCTGAAGAGAGGAAGAAGCTGCAGCACAGAAGCCCGTGGGACGGCAGGGACAGCGCGAGGATCGCTGGGACTAGGTAAGTATACCCCAGCGCCCTCAGCCCCTCACCTGCCGACCCCACCGCTACCGTGACTCGAGTATAAGCCGAGGGGGGCACTTTCAGCCCAAAAATTTGGGCTGAAAATCTCGGCTTATACTCGAGTATATACGGTAATTTTGGAAAATCCAAACCATATTAAACTCATATGGCTTATGTGGCCTTAGAAATTTGACCATACCCATTTTCAACATGTACTTAAGCATAATAAGCAGAAAAACATCTTATTTTGCAACAGCAAAATCCAAGCGAAAAACAAAATTAAAGATTTTAATAACTTGGTGAAGGTAATAGCAGCAGTCCAGACACTCTCTTGCTGGTTTTGTTGGCCAAATAGTCCTTCACCCTGTGTGGACGCATTATCTTGGCCATGCTGTATGTTTTGGCCATGGTCAGATTGCTGAGTAGCAAAGTGACTGTCATGCTCGTGCCCAGACTGGTTGGCGAGGGTGTGTGGGGGTGTGGCCCCACTGTGCCACAGACCACACTACCCCGGAAGGGGCGTTATTAAGTAGTTTCCTTGGTATTCGCTGGAGCCTCTGATGGTGAGGTCAGGCTTGTGCGGCAGGAAGCTACCAAGTACCACTCCAGGGTGGTGCCTGGCTGTGGCTGCTGATCCCATGGAACATAGACAGGCAAGTGGGCATGGCTGGCACTCTGGCAGACAGGCGGGCACGACTGGGACACAGGCAGGCGGACAGGATGGTTTATGAGAACAGGTAGAGAAAGACCACAAGGAGTGGAGCAAAGAAGAAGCACAGAAGGTGTGAGCCAAGAGCAGGAGGCGGAGTCAAGTACAGAAATGCAGGGGACGGAGCCAAGATCAGGAGGTGGAGCCAAGAGCAGGAGATGTAGAAACGGAGCAAGGTAGAACCGCAAGGAGCGGAGCCGCAGAGCAAAGTCACTGAGTGCAGAGACAAGAGCAGGGCAAAGCCACAGAGTGCAGAGACAAAAGCAGAGCAAGCCAAGACACAGAGTGCAGAGTCGAGTGAAGAGCAGAGCAAGACACAGAGTGCAGAGCCGAGAGCAGAGCAAAGCAAGACACAGAGTGCAGAGTCAAGAGCAGAGCAAAGCAAGACACAGAGTGCAGAGCCGAGAGCAGAGCAAAGCAAGACCCAGAGTGCAGAGCTGAGAGCAGAGCAAAGCTAGACACAGAGTGCAGAGCCGAGAGCAGAGCAAAGCTAAACACAGAGTATGCACAGCAGAGAAAGCAAACCAAGACAGGCATATTAATGGACACAGGAACAATACTAAACTAAGACAGAATCAGGAACGGTACAAGGCACAGAGACATGGACACAGGTCAGGGTACGACGCCCTACTGGGTGGCGGACACAGGCCAGGGTACCAAGCCCCACTGGGTGACTACACAAGGACACAGGCCAGGGTATTATTCCCCACTGGGTGACAAACACAGGACACAGACCAGGATACAACACCCCACTGGGTGGCGGACACAAGGGTCACAGAGACAGGGCCTGGCACCTCAGCAGCTTAGAACTGAGTAAGTTGCAAAGGCCCCCACCAATGGGTAGGGAAGTCTTAAATACAGGAAGCCTCATGGCAATTGGCCGGGACACCTTAGCAAGGTGCACACAGTCTCAATAAGAAACAGGAGTTGTCGGCGACGCCCCCTTATGCACACAGACAGAAGACATGCACAGAGCAAGCAGTAAACATGAGGCACATCGCATGGAGCCGGCAGCAGAGAGATGTCACAACATGGCCCTGAGAAGTGAGTGAGTTTTTGAGTAAAGCAGGTGGGGGATGGAAGGCCATGCAGCGATGCCAGCAGGGTTGTTACAGTACCCCCCTTTATGCCCCTCATCTTCAAGCTCGCCAGGATGATTTGCAGAAGAAGTATAGGTCCACACACAGACCAGGCCATCATGACATCTTCAGGGTAGAATAAGGCAGGTGGGTCACCAGGAATCTCAGAAAACAAAGTCTCTTGGTGCTAAACAGGGTTAGCTTCCACAATGACCTGGACCACCTCCTCCAGGTAGATAGGTAACAGGGACTTGAATGCTGCTATCTTAACATCTTCACCAGCTGGACACTTGGAAACTGGAAACCCTCCCACGGGGTTCAACTTTTGCCCAACAGGTAGCAGAGATGTTCTTGGATACTGAACACAGGAAAAGTCATTGGAGATGATAGCTAAGAACTGACTGAGGGAGTAAGTTGCACAGGCCCCCACCAATGGGTAGGGAAGTCTTAAATACAGGAAGCCTCATGGCAATTAGCCGGGGACACCTTAGCAAGGTGCACACAGTCTCAATAAGGCTAGGGTCACATTGCGTTAGGGCAGTCCGTTTAGTGCATAGTGCTACTGTAACGGGGTCTAACAAGCTGGGGTACCTCTTTCAGTACCACCCCGTGTTTCAGGAGGTCCACGCTGCTTTTGCTGGATTCTGAATGAAGGATGCTGGCTGGAATTCCTTGGTTACGTGAGAGCATATAAAAGCTGACTGCTACCCCACGTATTCCCAGTCTAAAAAAACACACTTTATTTTCAGCACACAGAATATATAACACAGATACACAGGACAGGCCAATAGGAAAACAGCTGGCCAGACATACATTACAATAGCCGCAGGGGGCCGGAGCCTGCCAATATTTACTGTGGGAATTACAAAGGTGGGGGGAGGTCAGAAAGAGAATATCTTGTCCAGCAGCGTTCTCGGTCTGTCACTCAAATGACGGCACATCGCTAGCGCACACCCAATGTGGGCATACACTAGCGATGCGTTCGCCATAGACAGTAATGGCGGCGTTAACGGACTACGTTACACCGCCTTATGCCGCGGTGTAACGTAGTCCATTAAATGGGGTCACATAATGCAATGTGACACTAGCCTAAGAAGCAGGAGATGCTGGCGCCACCCCTATGCACACAGACAGAAGACGTACACAGAGCAAGCAGGAAACATGAGGCACACAGCATACAGAGAGAAGTCACATCATGGCCCAGAGAAGTGAGTTTGTGTGCAAAGCAGGTGGGGGATGGGAGGCCATGCAGCGATGCCAGCAGTGTTGTTACAGTGACCATATGGATATTGGAGATGAGACTCCTGGGGATTATGGAACCAACGTGACTCATACCCCCAATATGGCCATGTCATCCAAACCCAGGTTGGGACCAGCCTCCAACACTGGGTCTGTACAAGTGGCCATATTGGGCAGGTTGGGTATAGGATGCCATTTGGGCCTGTTGCCATTGTTGGTTTGGGGAAGAATGGGTTGAGGTGTAGGCACCCATGGAGGAGGTGCATCAGATTCCTGTTGACCACGCACTTGTGGGTCTGCTTGAAGTCTCATCAGGATACGGGGTGACAGCTGCCACCTCTTCAAGAACTCAAAGACCTCATATGGGGTAGTGGGGGTGTGCATGAATCAATAAGGATCTGAATGCACCCTCTCACACGTAGCCTCACCTCACATTGTAGAGGATGAAGGTACCGGGTCAGACTGTGGGAGTATGCCTCACTCTCATCCTGGGCAACCCTGACCAGATAATTCAGAACCCCCGTATCAACATGCCTCCTGGTATCTGAGGCAGGGTTCTCTCTCCTTTGTCACCCACGGCGGGATATGATAGCAGGCTGTGGGGAGGCCTCAAGAGGAACAGTAGGGCTGCTGCTGTTTCCTTGATCTTCCAGGCTGACGGGTGCTGGTGCAGTTGTTGTTGCTGGTGCAGCTGCTGGAGGAACTTCTGGTGCTGGTGTAGGAGGAGCTTAAGGGATGCAGCTGGAAGGCTGAGAAGATGGGCCAGCCACCTCTTCACTTTCCCTGACCGGATCGATAATGGCCTCAGAATCTAACACTGTCTCTCTCTCAGTGAGGTTGGACTGAGTTCTGTTATGAAAGTTTGAAATAAAAAAAAATTATAAAACATATGACCATAATATACATATGTGTAATGTGGTGTGATGTATGAACTTACGGTCTGAGATCCATACTGGGATCCAGAAAAGCAAGGCGATCATAATAAATGTATTTCCGCTTTGCTGGTGCGGAATTGCCACTCCTGGCCCGCTGCTGACGTTCCCGTCTATATTGATCACGGATGCTGCACCAGCGTCTCATAACATCTTCCACTGCAATGACAGACAATAAAATAATGCTTAAGGACTTTGTGCACAGTGGATCAACAAGTTTAGTGAGATTTTACATACTCTTGTGGCCTAGTAAGCTGTATATTTTAAACATAATCTTCATTAATAATAATAGGATAAAAAACATCATACTAGGATTTAAGGGGATAGTGTGAAAATCTGTTATTTAGTGCAATTCACAATATTATTTTCAAAACATGAGTGAACTTACTTATTTGTTGCTGTCCCTCACGTGGACAGTCTGCAAAATCAGGGAAAAGTAACCCACATATCCTCCTCCATGCCGCCTCTTTTCTGGCCCGGTCGGAGTAGTGTGTATCCCTTTGGTCCCATAGCTCTGGCCTTTCTTGGACCAGAACAAGCAGCATCTCCACATTAACCCCTTTCTGCCATTAGACGTACTATTGCGTCCATGTGGGGTGGGCTTTACTTCCCAAGGACGCAATAGTACGTCATATGCGATCGGCAGCGCTCACGGGGGGAGCGCCGCCGATCGCGGCCGGGTGTCAGCTGTTTATCGCAGCTGACATCCGGCACTATGTGCCAGGAGCGGTCACGGACCGCCCCCGGCACATTAACCACCGGCACACCGCGATCAAAGATGATCGCGATGTGCCGGCGGTACAGGGAAGCACCGCGCAGGGAGGGGGCTCCCTGCGGGCTTCCCTGAGCCCCCCGCAGCAACGCGATATGATCGCGTTGCTGCGAGGGTCTCACCTCCCTCCCTGCTCCCTCCAGCCCCGGATCCAAGATGGCCGCGGATCCGGGTCCTGCAGGGAGGGAGGTGGCTTCACAGAGCCTGCTCAGAGCAGGCACTGTGAAGCAGCCTGCACTCCTATCAGATCAGTGATCTGACAGAGTGCTGTGCAAACTGTCAGATCACTGATCTGTGATGTCCCCCCCTGGGACAAAGTAAAAAAGTAAAAAAAAAAAATTTCAAATGTGTAAAAAAAAAATTAAAAAAAATATTCCAAAATAATGAAAAAAAAAATAAAAATATTATTCCCATAAATACATTTCTTTATCTAAATAAAAAAAAAAAAACAATAAAAGTACACATATTTAGTATCGCCGCGTCCGTAACGGCCCGACCTATAAAACTGTCCCACTAGTTAACCCCTTCAGTAAACACCGTAAGAAAAAAAAAAAAAAAACGAGGCAAAAAACAACGCTTTATTATCATACCGCCGAACAAAAAGTGGAATAACACGTGATCAAAAAGACAGATATAACTAACCATGGTACCGCTGAAAGCGTCATATTGTCCCGCAAAAAACGAGCCGCCATACAGCATCATCAGCAAAAAAATAAAAAAGTTATAGTCCTGAGAATAAAGCGATGCAAAAATAATTATTTTTTCTATAAAATAGTTTTTATCGTATAAAAGCGCCAAAACATAAAAAAATGATATAAATGAGGTATCGCTGTAATCGTACTGACCCGAAGAATAAAACTGCTTTATCAATTTTACCAAACGCGGAACGGTATAAACGCCTCCCCCAAAAGAAATTCATGAATAGCTGGTTTTTGGTCATTCTGCCTCACAAAAATCGGAATAAAAAGCGATCAAAAAATGTCACGTGCCCGAAAATGTTACCAATAAAAACATCAACTCGTCCCGCAAAAACCAAGACCTCACATGACTCTGTGGACCAGAATATAGCAAAATTATAGCTCTCAAAATGTGGTAACGCAAAAAATATTTTTTGCAATAAAAAGCGTCTTTCAGTGTGTGACGGCTGCCAATCATAAAAATCCGCTAAAAAACCCGCTATAAAAGTAAATCAAACCCCCCTTCATCACCCCCTTAGTTAGGGAAAAATTTAAAAAATGTATTTATTTCCATTTTCCCATTAGGGCTAGGGTTAGAGTTAGGGCTAGGGTTAGGGGTAGGGTTAGGGCTAGGGCTAGGGTTAGGGTTAGGGCTAGGGTTAGGGCTAGGGTTAGGGCTAGGGTTAGGGTTAGGGCTAGGGTTAGGGCTAGGGTTAGGGCTAGGGCTAGGGTTAGGGTTAGGGCTAGGGTTAGGATTAGGGTTAGGGCTAGGGTTAGGGCTAGGGCTACAGTTTGGGTTGGGGCTAAAGTTACAGTTAGGGTTTAGATTACATTTACGGTTGGGAATAGGGTTGGGATTAGGGTTAGGGGTGTGTCAGGGTTAGAGGTGTGGTTAGGGTTACTGTTGGGATTAGGGTTAGGGATGTGTTTGGATTAGGGTTTCAGTTATAATTGGGGGGTTTCCACTGTTTAGGCACATCAGGGGCTCTCCAAACGCGACATGGCGTCCGATCTCAATTCCAGCCAATTCTGCGTTGAAAAAGTAAAACAGTGCTTCTTCCCTTCCGAGCTCTCCCGTGTGCCCAAACAGGGGTTTACCCCAACATATGGGGTATCAGCGTACTCAGGACAAATAGGACAACAACTTTTGGGGTCCAATTTCTCCTGCTACCCTTGGGAAAATACAAAACTCGGGGCTAAAACATATTTTTTGTGGGAAAAAAAAAGATTTTTTATTTTCACGGCTCTGCGTTATAAACTGTAGTGAAACACTTGGGGGTTCAAAGTTCTCACAACACATCTAGATTAGTTCCCTGGGGGGTCTAGTTTCCAATATGGGGTCACTTGTGGGGGGTTTCTACTGTTTAGGTACATTAGGGGTTCTGCAAACGCAATGTGACGTCTGCAGACCATTCCATCTAAGTCTGCATTCCAAATGGCGCTCCTTCTCTTCCGAGCTCTGCCATGCGCTCAAACGTTGGTTTCCCCCAACATACGGGGTATCAGCGTACTCAGGACAAATTGGACAACAACTTTTGGGGTCGAATTTCTCCTCTTACCCTCGGGAAAATACAAAACTGGGGGCTAAAAAATAATTTTGGGGGGAAAGATTTTTTTTTTTAATTTTCACGGCTCTGCGTTACAAACTGTAGTGAAACACTTGGGGGTTCAAAGCTATCACAACACATCTAGATGAGTTCCTTAGGGGGTCTAGTTTCCAAAATGGTGTCACTTGTGGGAGGTTTCTACTGTTTAGGTACATTAGGGGCTCTGCAAATGCAATGTGACACCTGCAGACCATTCCATCTAAGTCCTCATTCCAAATGGAGCTCCTTCCCTTCCGAGCCCTCCCATGCGCCCAAACAGTGGTTCCCCCCCACATATGGGGTATCAGCGCACTCAGGACAAATTGGACAACAAATTGTAGGGTCGAATTTCTCCTTTTACCCTCGGGAAAATACAAAACTGGGGGCTAAAAAATAATTTTTGTGGGAAAAAATTTTTGTTTTATTTTTACGGCTCTCCATTATAAACTTCTGTGAAGCCCTTGGTGGGTCAAAGCGCTCAGCACACATCTAGATAAGTTCCTAAGGGGGTCTACTTTCCAAAATGGTGTCACTTGTGGGGGGTTTCTACTGTTTAGGTACATTAGGGGCTCTGCAAACGCAATGTGACACCTGCAGACCATTCCATCTAAGTCTGCATTCAAATGGCACTCCTTCCCTTCTGAGCCCTCCCATGTGCCCAAACAGTGGTTCCCCCCACATATGGTGTATCATCGCACTCAGGACAAATTGGGCAACAAATTTTGGGGTCCAATTTCTCCTGTTACCCTCAGGAAAATACAAAACTGGGGGCTAAAAAAATAATTTTTGTGGGAAAAAAATTTTGTTTTATTTTTACGGCTCTGCATTATAAACTTCTGTGAAGCACTTGGTGGGTCAAAGTGCTCACCACACCTCTAGATAAGTTCCTTAGGGGGTCTACTTTCCAAAATGGTGTTATTTGTGGGGGGTTTCAATGTTTAGGCACATCAGTGGCTCTTCAAACGCAACATGGCGTCCCATCTCAATTCCTGTCAATTTTGCTTTGAAAAGTCAAACGGCGCTCCTTCCCTTCCGAGCTCTCCCATCCGCCCAAACAGTGGTTTACCCCCACATATGGGCTATCAGCGTACTCAGGACAAATTGTACAACAACTTTTGGGGTCCAATTTCTTCTCTTACCCTTGGGAAAATAAAAAATTGGGGGCGAAAAGATAATTTTTGTGAAAAAATATGATTTTTTATTTGTACGGTTCTACATTATAAACTTCTGTGAAGCACTTGTTGGGTCAAAGTGCTCACCACACCTCTAGATAAGTTCCTTAGGGGGTCTACTTTCCAAAATGGTGTCACTTGTGGGGGGTTTCAATGTTTAGCCACATCAGGGGCTCTCCAAACGAAACATGGCGTCCCATCTCAATTCCAGTCAATTTTGCATTGAAAAGTCAAATGGCACTCCTTCGCTTCCGAGCTCTGCCATGCGCCCAAACAGTGGTTTACCCCCACATGTGGGGTATTGGCATACTCAGGACAAATTGTACAACAATGTTTGGGGTCCATTTTCTCCTGTTACCCTTGGTAAAATAAAACAAATTTGAGCTGAATTACATTTTTTGTGAAAAAAAGTTAAATGTTCATTTTTATTTAAACATTCAAAAAATACCTGTGAAGCACCAGAAGGGTTAATAAACTTCTTGAATATGGTTTTGAGCACCTTGAGGGGTGTAGTTTTTAGAATGGTGTCACGCTTGGGTATTTTCTATCATATAGACCCCTCAAAATGACTTCAAATGAGATGTGGTCCCTAAAATAAAATGGTGTTGTAGAAATGAGAAATTGCTGGTCAACTTTTAACCCTTATAACTCCCTAACAAAAAAAAATTTTGGTTCCAAAATTGTGCTGATGTAAAGTAGACATGTGGGAAATGTTACTTATTAAGTATTTTGTGTGACATATCTCTGTGATTTAATTGCATAAAAATTCAAAGTTGGAAAATTGCGAAATTTTCATAATTTTCGCCAAATTTCCGTTTTTTTTCACAAATAAACGCAGGTACTATCAAATAATTTTTACCATTGTCATGAAGTACAATATGTCACGAGAAAACAATGTCAGAATCACCAGGATCCATTGAAGCGTTCCAGAGTTATAACCTCATAAAGGGACAGTGGTCAGAATTGTAAAAATTGGCCCGGTCATTAACGTGCAAACCACCCTTGGGGGTAAAGGGGTTAAGGAAGACATGCTGCAGGACTCCGTGGAGGCGTTCTTCCGGGATGTCTGGAGCGATTTATGAGCTAATTAACATGTCTAAGCTTCCTGATAATGGCTTGACCCATTGACTGTCACCTGAAAAAGTATTGTGCATTTTTAACAAGTCACACGCATGGCCCATGTGTAATCCGTATTTTTCTCGCCCCATACACTTTCATTGGCGTATTTTTTGCGGAATACGCTGACAGCCGCAGCATGCTGCGATTTTCTCAGCCCGTAAAATACGGCCGAGAAATACAGTACAGAGCAAAAGTTTGGACACACCTTCTCATTTAAAATTTTTTCTGTATTTTCATGACTATGAAAATTGTACATTCACACTGAAGGCATCAAAACTATGAATTAACACATGTGGAATTATATACTTAACAAAAAAGTGTGAAACAACTGAAAATATGTCTTATATTCTAGGTTCTTCAAAGTAGCCACCTTTTGCTTTGATGACTGCTTTGCACACTCTTGGCATTCTCTTGATGAGCTTCAAGCGGTAGTCACCGGAATTGGTCTTCCAACAATCTTGAAGGAGTTTCCAGAGATGCTTAGCACTTGTTGGCCCTTTTGCCTTCACTCTGCGGTCCAGCTCACCCCAAACCATCTCGATTGGGTTCAGGTCTAGTGACTGTGGAGGCCAGATCATCTGGCATAGCACCCCATCACTCTCCTTCTTGGTTACATAGCCCTTACACAGCCTGGAGGTGTGCTTGGGGTCATTGTCCTGTTGAAAAATAAATGCTGGTCCAACTAAACGCAAACCAGATGGAATAGCATGCTGCTGCAAGATGCTGTGGTATCCATGCTGGTTCAGTATGCCTTCAATTTTGAATAAATCCCCAACAGTATCACCAGCAAAGCACCCCCACACCATCACACCTCCTCCTCCATGCTTCATGGTGGGAACCAGGCATGTAGAGTCCATCCGTTCACCTTTTCTGCGTCGCACAATGACACGGTGGTTGGTACCAAAGATCTCAAATTGGGACTCATCAGACCAAAGCACAGATTTCCACTGGTCTAATGTCCATTCCTTGTGTTCTTTAGCCCAAACAATTCTCTTCTGCTTGTTGCCTGTCCTTAGCAGTGGTTTCCTAGCAGCTATTTTACCATGAAGGCCTGCTGCACAAAGTCTCCTCTTAACAGTTGTGTGTCTGCTGCTAGAACTCTATGTGGCATTGACCTGGTCTCTAATCTGAGCTGCTGTTAACCTGCGATTTCTGAGGCTGGTGACTCGGATAAACTTATCCTCAGAAGCAGAGGTGACTCTTGGTCTTCCTTTCCTGAGTCGGTCCTCATGTGAGCCAGTTTCTTTGTAGCGCTTGATAGTTTTTGCAAATGCACTTGGGGACACTTTCAAAGTTTTACCAATTTTTCGGACTGACTGACCTTCATTTCTTAAAGTAATGATGGCCACTCGTTTTTCTTTACTTAGCTGCTTTTTTCTTGCCATAATACAAATTCTAACAGTCTATTCAGTAGGACTATCAGCTGTGTATCCACCAGACTTCTACACAACACAAGTGATGGTCCCAACCCCATTTATAAGGCAAGAAATCCCACTTATAAAACCTGACAGGGCACACCTGTGAAGTGAAAACCATTTCCAGTGACTACCTCTTGAAGCTCCTCAAGAGAATGCCAAGAGTGTGCAAAACAGCCATCATCAAAGAAAATGGTGGCTACTTTGAAGAACCTAGAATATAAGACATATTTTCAGTTGTTTCACACTTTTTTGTTAAGTACATAATTCCACATGTGTTAATAGTTTTGATGCCTTCAGTGTGAATTTACAATTTTCATAGTCATGAAAATACAGAAAAATCTTTAAATGAGAAGGTGTGTCCAACCTTTTGCTCTGTACTGTATGCGGCTGATGGAAGCTGCCCCATAGAGAAACATTTGTCCATGTGCAATGCGCTGTTTTTGCGCCTCTCCCTTGTCTGTATTTCTCTCTAGTGTGACGCCGGCCTTAATAGGAAAAATTTGCAACTAAAACCACAGCAACAACCTACGGAAAAACAGGTGTATTTTTTGCAGCGTTTTTCCTGTCAACATTCTGGTTTGTTTGTTTTTTTGCAGCAGAAAAAATCTGCAGCAAATACTAACAATGTGCACATTCTCTAAAGAACTTATATCTGACTTGTAGTGTATTCATTCATTAGATTTCTTGGAAAGTACAGTAAACATTCTTGAAGCTATTTGTATATCAGGAGTCAAGTAAACATTCAGACAACTGGAACTAATTAAAATATATTTAGGCTTTTCTTTAATACATCTTTTAATCTTTGCTCTGGTATTCATTTCCTGCCACAGGCAACCACAATTCTCAGTGGACCCATCTTCCCAAAAGCTTTCTCTGCTGTGAATTATATGATGCCTCATGTTGCAGAACTACAATGACAGCAGAAAAGCAAATGCAATTAACACCATGGTTGTCACACTACCCATGGTATGTTTTTATTTAGAAGTTTTAACAAATGGTTTACAAAGAAATGATATGGGCTTATCCTAAATCCCGATATGGACGATTGTAGATTCGAGAATCTTTCTTTCAGGATTTCAGCTTCAGCAAATATATTTTATTACTTATACAATAAAAAGTTTTACAATTTTCTAATATATTACCAGTAACAGTTTCTCAATGTACTTAACTCCTTCACCCCGAATCCTGTTTTCATGTATCTGACCAGGACACTTTTTTCAATTCTAACCAATGTCTTTTATGTGGTAATAACACTGAAACGCTTCCACGGATCCCAGTGATTATGAGAATGTTTTCTAATGACATATTATACTTCATAATAGTGTCAAAATTTGCTCGATAAGACTTGCGTTTATTTGTAAAAATATCAGAAATTTGGCAAAACTTTGGAAAATTTAGCAATTTTCAATCGTTTCATTTTTATGCCCTTAATTCAGAGTCATATTGCACAAAATAGTCAATAAATAACATTTCCCACATGTCTACTTTACAGCAGCACAATTTTTGAAACTTTTTTTTTTCCTTAGGAAGTTAGAAGGGTTAAAACTTGATCAAACATTTCTTATTTTTTCAACAAAATTTACAAATCCATTCGTTTGGGTACCACATCGCATTTGAAGTGACTTTGAGTGGCCTATATGATAAAAAATGCACAAAAGTGAAACCATTCTAAAAGCTGTATCCCTCAACGATGTCAAACCCACATTCAAGGAGTTTATCAATCCTTCACATGCTTCACAGGAATTAATGCAATGTGGAAGGAAAAAATTAACATTTTACTTTTTTTTCACAAAAATTTAACTTTATCCACAAGTTTTTTATTTTCACAAGGGTAACAGGAGAAATTGAACTCCAAAATGTGTTGTTCTCCTGAGTACGCCAATACCCCATATGTGGGGGAAAACTACAATTTTGGCACATGGCAGGGAAGGAGCGATAATTTTTGGAACACAAAATTGGCTGGAATAGATAACGGATGCCATGTTGCATTTGCAGAGCCCCTGATGTATCTAAACAGTGGAAACCCCCCACAAGTGACCCTATTTTGGAAACTACATCCCTCAAGGAACTTATCTGGACATGTGGTGAGCACTTTGAACACACAGGTGCTTCATAAGAATTTTATATTGTTGAGCTGAGAAAATTAAAAAACACATTTTTCCCACAAAAATGTTGTTTTAGCCCCAAATGTTTCATTTTTACAAGGGTAACTGAGAAGAAAATGGACCAATTTGCTGTGCAATTTGTCCCGAGTATAGAGATACCCAAAATGTGGTGAAAAAATTTCACGAGCTTCCATCATGCGAATCCTGAAATTTATTGGGCGGAAAGCTTATCGTCCACGACTAATTTATGGTTTATTGGAGGATGATCCAGACAGGCGGCTGCAATTTAGTAAGATTATGCTTAACGAAATGGAAGAAAATCCAGTAATTTTAGATAAGATTATGTGGAGTGATGAAGCTTCTTTCAAATTATCTGGCCATACTAACAGATATAATTGTATTTACTGGTATAATGAGAACATGCATTTAACATTAGAGCAACAACTATATGAGCCTGGTGTCAATGTTTGGGGTGATATTTCAAGTTTTGGTGTTTTTGGACCATTTTTTCTTTATGGAACAGTCACAGGAGATAAGTATTTCGAAATTCTAATGAATCAAGTTGTTCCCCAGTTACAGCAACAGCCTAATTCAAATGACCTTTATTTCCAACAAGATGGGGTCCCTCCACATTATTCAAGAGTAGTCCGTGAGTATCTTGATGAAACATTTCCTAATATATGGATTGGCCGAAGAGGCCACAGTCCGATTAATCCCTCCCCTACTCCCCTGCACTCACTGCCTGGTGCCCGCTCCGTAATCCCCTCCACTCACCGCTCACACAGGGTTAATGGCAGCGGTAACGGCCCACGGTGTAACGCACTCCGTTACCGCGGCTATTAACCCTGTGTGTCCCCAACTATTTACTATTGATGCATCAATAGTAAAAATATGTCAAGTAAAAAAAAAAAAAAAAACCTGCTATACTCACCCTCCGCCGCCTTTCTTGCTCCTCACCACGCTCCCGGGACCGCTCCATTGCAAGCGGCAGCTTCCGGTCCCAGGGCTGGTGTGCAACAAGGACCTGCCGTGACGTCACGGTCATGTGACCGCGACGTCATCATAGGTCCTGCTCACACCAGCCCTGGGACCGGAAGCTGCCGCTTGCAATGGAGCGATCCCGGGAGCGTGGTGAGGAGCGAGAAAGGCGGCGGATGGTAAGTATAGCACGACTTCAACGGGCTATAGGTGAGTATATGTTTATTTTTTTTTAAGTCTCTATACTACGTAGTTCTGTGCTGGCCAATATACTACGTGACTGGGCAATACACTACGTGGCTGGGCAATACACTACGTGGCTCTGCTATATACTATGTTGCTGGGCAATATACTACGTGACTGGGCAATATACTACGTGACTGGGCAATATACTACGTGGCTGGGCAATATACTACGTGGCTGGGCAATATACTACATGGCTGGGCAATATACTACGTGGCTGGGCAATATACTACGTTGCTAGGCAATATACTACGTGACTGGGCAATATACTACGTGACTGGGCAATATACTACGTGGCTGGGCAATATACTACATGGCTGGGCAATATACTACGTGGCTGGGCAATATACTACGTCGCTGGGCAATATACTACGTGACTGGGCAATATACTACGTGGCTGGGCAATATACTACATCGCTGGGCAATATACTACGTCACTGGGCAATATACTACGTTGACATGCATATTCTAGAATACCCGATGCGTTAGAATCGGGCCACCATCTAGTTCCCAAATAATCTTGTGCAAAAATGTTTGTCAAAGCGTAAGAGGCAGACTTCAAAGCTGTGCAAATTGTGATTGAAAACAGTTTGAGCTCGTGCGTTGATAAAATTTAAGGGCTTTTGTATTATTGTTCAGAATAAAATTTAATTGTCAATGTTATGCTTGTGTTAGTAAATATTTTATATATAAATCAAAATAAATGTTATTATTTTCTGTCCACCTACTTTTGGTCCACCCTATGTTTAGCATATTCTGAGTGCGCCAATACCTTATATGTGGTCATCAAAAATTACATTAGAGGCACAGTGCAAAGCTCCGAAGGGAAGGAGTGCCATATTGTAGTGCTCATTTTGCTGGAATTATTTGAAAGTGCCATGTCACAATGGCAGAGCCCATGAGGTGCCAGTACATCAGAATCCTCCATAAGTGACCTCATTTTGCAAACTAAACTCCTCAATGAATTCATTTAGGGATGCAGTGATTAAATTGACACCACAGGTGTGTCATTGAATTTTATACCATTGGGCAATGAAGAAAAAATAACCAAAATTGTGTTAGCCCCAAATTTTACATTTTCATGCTGGGAAAACTGTAAAAATGGCACCAAAATTTGTCCCACAATTTCTGCTGTACAGTTCTGCTTAGGCCCCTTTCACACATGTTTTTTGCCGTCAGTCACAATCCATTGGCTTGACGGATCGACGGATCGGTCGCAGATTGTGAAAAACTGATGTGACGGATTTGTTTTTTCGATGGATCCGACTAGCGGATCTGGCTAAATAAATCGGATCATGCTCAGTTAAAAAAAATGGAATCTGTCGCTGGATTCCGTCATTTGACGGATCCGGCGCCCATAGGCTTTCATTAGAGCAAACGACGGACGGCGACGTTACTTTGTTGTCTCCGGCCGCCGGACAATTTTCGACGGATCTGGCGAACGACTGGTGAAACATGAGGCCATCCGTCGCAATCCATCGCTAATAGAAGTCTATGAGAAAAAAACGGATCTGGCGGCATCAGTCGCCGGATTCATTTTTTTCAAAATTCAACGGATTGCAACTGATAGCAAAAAACTGATGTGTTAAAGGGTCCTTAGTCATGCAGAGAGACTCGGAAGGGATGGAGTGCTATTTGCTTCCGCAGATTTTCCTAGAATAGTTTGCGGAATCCAAATACAGAGCCTCTAAGTGCTAGAAAAGCAACCCCCCCCTCAAGTGACCCTATTTGGGAAATTATACCCTTTTGAGAATTTATCTACAGATGTATTGACGATTTTGTCTACATGGAAGTTTTCCCGAAATAAGCAACAGTGGATTTTGCCGAGAGAAAATTGCAAACTGCTGTTGCAGTGACCAGTACATTATGATCAATTCATGCTTCTGGACACACGCACATGTAAATTAGGCGGGCTCTCTTCACTACAGAACTGCCAAACGTGGGCGCTAGTTGTGGTTTAGGCACACTGGGGCTCAGAAGGGAGAAGGGCATTTAGATTTGGGAGCGGAGAATTTGCTGAATTTCTTTTAGAGTCAAGGAGCCATTTTGCTTTTCCAGAACCTTTGTGCTACCAGTAATGTGGAAGCCCCCTATATTTCCGTTAACAGATGACAAACCTGAGTGAGTGCTTGCTTTTTTGTGGATTGAGTTGAAGCTTTTATTGGAAACATTTTACATAACATTTATGATTACATTTATCCAACGCACTACGCTGCGCACTTATGTTTTTCGGCTTTTCCCGCAGTTGGGCAAATCATACTGTGTAGGCGCAACATGTTGCACCAGGCAAGAGGCGTTATCTATGATGTATGACGGCGACCAACAGATGATGGGCAAGATGTAGAGACCCGAAACCACGCCCATCGGACCGGACTGATAAATTAACATACAGCGCAGGACACATTAAAAAACGTTTTTGTGAGTATACAAGGGGAGTCAGGGGGTTCTATAACGATGTAGGGAATGCATAGCAGACGCGTAATAAGGTGATATTTTTAGCTGCTATGCCATAAAAGTGGTGACAGATTCCCTTTAATAGCCTTGGAAGCTCCATGGGTATTACTCCCTTCCCAGGCTATCAACATCAGTCCCCAGCTGTCGGCTTTCCCTCTGCTGGTTAAGAAAATTGCACAGGTGCCCTGCCATTTTTTTCAGAAAAATCTTTTATTAAATACATGTACAGTAAGCTGCACACACTGTACTAATTGTATTTGTCACTGACATCTATATATCTACCTATTTATATTTACTGTATGTAATCCATCTCTTCTATCCTGTCTGCTCCTGCAGTGATTTTACAGAACACGGCAGATGAATTACTGGCTTTTATTCTATTATATGTATGTGTGTGTTTTGATGAATATTTCCTTTGCAAACGTTGTGTAAATAAGAGAATTTCTCTATGTAAAAGCTCATGTTAAAAATCACACTGGTTTTGGATGTCAATTGGACACTAGGTGTTTAAAATCGAATTTGAATCGCATAAATAACGCTTGACACTTGTATTACACTTGTCCGACTCTCCTGCATCAAAATAGAACCGATTTTAAAATCGCTAGTGTGACTCCAGCCTGAGGCCGGTGCCACACTAAACGTACGGAAAATCGGTCCGAGTCGCCCTGCCGAGAGTTGCACGAATGCTTTCTGCATAGTCATCCGTGTGTAATGCGTTTTCAGTGCGATTTTCTCCCACCCATGTATCTGTATGACTGGTGTATGGCTTTACAGTTCTCACTGATTTTTCCCATTGAATGTAATTGCTCAATGGGCTGAGATGAGGTAAATGTGTGCGTATTTGTCGCAAGCTAGACGGATGGTCCGTGTGGTGTCCGAGTTTTCCTTGCAGCCATAGGGTTGCATTGGCGGTTCTTGGCCAAGTCTTGGTGCCAAGCTCAGCATGCTGCGATTTTACACACAAGTTGAATACTAAATGGTGCTGTGATAATAAAGCTTATTACTATGTGAGCTGCCCCATAGATTAACACTGGTCCGACATTTTCTCACATAGTATTCGCCCGTATTCTACTGCAGCCACCTGTGCAGACACATGAGCCGCCGGCCGGGACCCGCAGGGCTGAGACACCCAGCACTCCGAGGGGACGCTGTGTTGAGACACCCAGTACTCCGAGGGGCCACTGTGTTGAGACACCCAGCACTCCGAGGGGCCGCGCTGTGGTGAGACACCCAGCACTCCGAGGGGCCGCTCTGTGTTGAGACACCCAGTACTCCGAGGGGCCACTCTGTGTTGAGACACCCAGCACTCCGAGGAGCCGTTGTGCTGAGAAACCCAGTACTCCGAGGGGCCGCTCTGTGTTGAGACACCCAGTACTCCGAGGGGTCGCTCTGTGTTGACACCCAGTACTCCGAGGGGCCGCTCTGTGGAGAGACACCCAGCACTCCGAGGGGTCGCTCTGTGGAGACACCCAGCACTCCGAGGGGCCGCTCTGTGGAGAGACACCCAGTACTCCGAGGGGCCGCTCTGTGGAGACACCCAGCACTCCGAGGGGCCGCTCTGTGGAGACACCCAGCACTCCGAGGGGCCGCTCTGTGCGGAGACACCCAGCACTCCGAGGGGCCGCTCTGTGCGGAGACACCCAGCACTCCGAGGGGCCGCTCTGTGGGGAGACACCCAGCACTCCGAGGGGCCGCTCTGTGCGGAGACACCCAGGACTCCGAGGGGCCGCTCTGTGGGGAGACACCCAGCACTCCGAGGGGCCGCTCTGTGGTGAGACACCCAGCACTCCGAGGGGCCGCTCTGTGGAGAGACACCTAGCACTCCGAGGGGCCGCTCTGTGGAGAGACACCCAGTACTCCGAGGGGCCGCTCTGTGGAAACACCCAGCACTCAGAGGGGCCGCTCTGTGGAGAGACACCCAGCACTCCGAGGGGCCGCTCTGTGCGGAGACACCCAGCACTCCGAGGGGCCGCTCTGTGCGGAGACACCCAACACTCCGAGGGGCCGCTCTGTGGGGAGACACCCAGCTCTCCGAGGGGCCGCTCAGTGCGGAGACACCCAGGACTCCGAGGGGCCGCTCTGTGGGGAGACACCCAGCACTCCGAGTGGCCGCTCTGTGGTGAGACACCCAGTACTCCGAGGGGCCGCTCTGTGCGGAGACACCCAGGACTCCGAGGGGCCGCTCTGTGGGGAGACACCCAGCACTCCGAGGGGCCGCTCTGTGGAGAGACACCCAGTACTCCGAGGGGCCGCTCTGTGGAGAGACACGCAGCACTCCGAGGGGCCGCTCTGTGGAGAGACACCCAGCACTCCGAGGGGCCGCTCTGTGGAGACACCCAGCACTCCGAGGGGCCGCTCTGTGGAGAGACACCCAGCACTCCGAGGGGCCGCTCTGTGCGGAGACACCCAGCACTCCGAGGGGCCGCTCTGTGCTGAGACACCCAGCAATCCGAGGGGCCGCTCTGTGCTGAGACACCCAGCTCTCCGAGGGGCCGCTCTGTGGTGAGACACCCAGGACTCCGAGGGGCCGCTCTGTGGGGAGACACCCAGCTCTCCGAGGGGCCGCTCTGTGCGGAGACACCCAGGACTCCGAGGGGCCGCTCTGTGGTGAGACACCCAGCACTCCGAGGGGCCGCTCTGTGGTGAGACACCCAGCTCTCCGAGGGGCCGCTCTGTGCGGAGACACCCAGGACTCCGAGGGGCCGCTCTGTGCGGAGACACCCAGCACTCCGAGGGGCCGCTCTGTGCGGAGACACCCAGTACTCCGAGGGGCCGCTCTGTGGTGAGACACCCAGGACTCCGAGGGGCCGCTCTGTGGGGAGACACCCAGCTCTCCGAGGGGCCGCTCTGTGCGGAGACACCCAGTACTCCGAGGGGCCGCTCTGTGGGGAGACACCCAGGACTCCGAGGGGCCGCTCTGTGGGGAGACACCCAGCTCTCCGAGGGGCCGCTCTGTGCGGAGACACCCAGGACTCCGAGGGGCCGCTCTGTGGTGAGACACCCAGCACTCCGAGGGGCCGCTCTGTGGTGAGACACCCAGCTCTCCGAGGGGCCGCTCTGTGCGGAGACACCCAGGACTCCGAGGGGCCGCTCTGTGGTGCGACACCCAGCACTCCGAGGGGCCGCTCTGTGCGGAGACACCCAGTACTCCGATGGGCCGCTCTGTGGTGAGACACCCAGGACTCCGAGGGGCCGCTCTGTGGGGAGACACCCAGCTCTCCGAGGGGCCGCTCTGTGCGGAGACACCCAGTACTCCGAGGGGCCGCTCTGTGGTGAGACACCCAGGACTCCGAGGGGCCGCTCTGTGGGGAGACACCCAGCTCTCCGAGGGGCCGCACTGTGCGGAGACACCCAGTACTCCGAGGGGCCGCTCTGTGGTGAGACACCCAGCTCTCCGAGGGGCTGCTCTGTGCGGAGACACCCAGCACTCCGAGGGGCCGCTCTGTGGAGAGACACCCAGCACTCCGAAGGGCCGCTCTGTGGAGAGACACCCAGTATTCCGAGGGGCCGCTCTGTGGAGACACCCAGCAGTCCGAGGGGCCGCTCTGTGGAGAGACACCCAGCACTCCGAGGGGCCGCTCTGTGCGAAGACACCCAGCACTCCGAGGGGCCGCTCTGTGCGGAGACACCCAGTACTCCGAGGGGCCGCTCTGTGGTGAGACACCCAGGACTCCGAGGGGCCGCTCTGTGGGGAGACACCCAGCTCTCCGAGGGGCCGCTCTGTGCGGAGACACCCAGTACTCCGAGGGGCCGCTCTGTGGTGAGACACCCAGGACTCCGAGGGGCCGCTCTGTGGGGAGACACCCAGCTCTCCGAGGGGCCGCTCTGTGCGGAGACACCCAGGACTCCGAGGGGCCGCTCTGTGGTGAGACACCCAGCACTCCGAGGGGCCGCTCTGTGGTGAGACACCCAGCTCTCCGAGGGGCCGCTCTGTGCGGAGACACCCAGGACTCCGAGGGGCCGCTCTGTGGTGAGACACCCAGCACTCCGAGGGGCCGCTCTGTGCGGAGACACCCAGTACTCCGAGGGGCCGCTCTGTGGTGAGACACCCAGGACTCCGAGGGGCCGCTCTGTGGGGAGACACCCAGCTCTCCGAGGGGCCGCTCTGTGCGGAGACACCCAGTACTCCGAGGGGCCGCTCTGTGGTGAGACACCCAGGACTCCGAGGGGCCGCTCTGTGGGGAGACACCCAGCTCTCCGAGGGGCCGCACTGTGCGGAGACACCCAGTACTCCGAGGGGCCGCTCTGTGGTGAGACACCCAGCTCTCCGAGGGGCTGCTCTGTGCGGAGACACCCAGTACTCCGAGGGGCCGCTCTGTGGAGAGACACCCAGCATTCCGAGGGGCCGCTCTGTGGAGAGACACCCAGTACTCCGAGGGGCCGCTCTGTGGAGACACCCAGCACTCCGAGGGGCCGCTCTGTGGAGAGACACCCAGCACTCCGAGGGGCCGCTCTGTGGAGAGACACCCAGTACTCCGAGGGGCCGCTCTGTGGAGAGACACCCAGCACTCCGAGGGGCCGCTCTGTGGAGAGACACCCAGTACTCCGAGGGGCCGCTCTGTGGAGACACCCAGCACTCCGAGGGGCCGCTCTGTGGAGACACCCAGCACTCCGAGGGGCCGCTCTGTGGAGAGACACCCAGCACTCCGAGGGGCCGCTCTGTGCGGAGACACCCAGCACTCCGAGGGGCCGCTCTGTGCTGAGACACCCAGCAATCCGAGGGGCCGCTCTGTGCTGAGACACCCAGCTCTCCGAGGGGCCGCTCTGTGGTGAGACACCCAGGACTCCGAGGGGCCGCTCTGTGGGGAGACACCCAGCTCTCCGAGGGGCCGCACTGTGCGGAGACACCCAGTACTCCGAGGGGCCGCTCTGTGGTGAGACACCCAGCTCTCCGAGGGGCTGCTCTGTGCGGAGACACCCAGTACTCCGAGGGGCCGCTCTGTGGAGACACCCAGCACTCCGAGGGGCCGCTCTATGCTGAGACACCCAGCTCTCCGAGGGGCCGCTCTGTGGTGAGACACCCAGGACTCCGAGGGGCCGCTCTGTTGGGAGACACCCAGCTCTCCAAGGGGCCGCTCTGTACGGAGACACCCAGGACTCCGAGGGGCCGCTCTGTGGTGAGACACCCAGCACTCCGAGGGGCCGCTCTGTGGTGAGACACCCAGCTCTCCGAGGGGCCGCTCTGTGCGGAGACACCCAGGACTCCGAGGGGCCGCTCTGTGGTGAGACACCCAGCACTCCGAGGGGCCGCTCTGTGCGGAGACACCCAGCACTCCGAGGGGCAGCTCTGTGGAGAGACACCCAGCACTCCGAGGGGCCGCTCTGTGCGGAGACACCCAGCACTCCGAGGGGCCGCTCTGTGCTGAGACACCCAGCACTCCGAGGGGCCGCTCTGTGGGGAGACACCCAGCTCTCCGAGGGGCCGCTCTGTGCGGAGACACCCAGGACTCCGAGGGGCCGCTCTGTGGGGAGACACCCAGCACTCCGAGGGGCCGCTCTGTGGTGAGACACCCAGGACTCCGAGGGGCCGCTCTGTGCGGAGACACCCAGCACTCCGAGGGGCCGCTCTGTGGAGAGACACCCAGTACTCCGAGGGGCCGCTCTGTGGAGACACCCAGCACTCCGAGGGGCCGCTCTGTGGAGAGACACCCAGCACTCCGAGGGGCCGCTCTGTGGAGAGACACCCAGTACTCCGAGGGGCCGCTCTGTGGAGAGACACCCAGCACTCCAAGGGGCCGCTCTGTGGAGACACCCAGCACTCCGAGGGGCCGCTCTGTGGAGAGACACCCAGCACTCCGAGGGGCCGCTCTGTGCGGAGACACCCAGCACTCCGAGGGGCCGCTCTGTGCTGAGACACCCAGCACTCCGAGGGGCCGCTCTGTGCTGTGACACCCAGCACTCCGAGGGGCCGCTCTGTGCTGAGACACCCAGCTCTCCGAGGGGCCGCTCTGTGGGGAGACACCCAGCACTCCGAGGGGCCGCTCTGTGGTGAGACACCCAGGACTCCGAGGGGCCGCTCTGTGGTGAGACACCCAGCTCTCCGAGGGGCCGCTCTGTGCGGAGACACCCAGGACTCCGAAGGGCCGCTCTGTGGTGAGACACCCAGCACTCCGAGGGGCCGCTCTGTGCGGAGACACCCAGTACTCCGAGGGGCCGCTCTGTGGTAAGACACCCAGGACTCCGAGGGGCCGCTCTGTGGGGAGATACCCAGCTCTCCGAGGGGCCGCTCTGCGCGGAGACACCCAGTACTCCGAGGGGCCGCTCTGTGGTGAGACACCCAGGACTCCGAGGGGCCGCTCTGTGGGGAGACACCCAGCTCTCCGAGGGGCCGCTCTGTGCGGAGACACCCAGTACTCCGAGGGGCCGCTCTGTGGAGAGACACCCAGTATTCCGAGGGGCCGCTCTGTGGAGACACCCAGCACTCCGAGGGGCCGCTCTGTGGAGAGACACCCAGCACTCCGAGGGGCCGCTCTGTGCGGAGACACCCAGCACTCCGAGGGGCCGCTCTGTGCTGAGACACCCAGCACTCCGAGGGGCCGCTCTGTGGGGAGACGCCCAGCTCTCCGAGGGGCCGTTCTGTGCGGAGACACCCACGACTCCGAGGGGCCGCTCTGTGGGGAGACACCCAGCACTCCGAGGGGCCGCTCTGTGGTGAGACACCCAGTACTCCGAGGGGCCGCTCTGTGCGGAGACACCCAGGACTCCGAGGGGCCGCTCTGTGGGGAGACACCCAGCACTCCGAGGGGCCGCTCTGTGGAGAGACACCCAGTACTCCGAGGGGCCGCTCTGTGGAGACACCCAGCACTCCGAGGGGCCGCTCTGTGGAGAGACACCCAGTACTCCGAGGGGCCGCTCTGTGGAGACACCCAGCACTCCGAGGGGCCGCTCTGTGGAGAGACACCCAGTACTCCGAGGGGCCGCTCTGTGGAGAGACACCCAGCACTCCGAGGGGCCGCTCTGTGGAGAGACACCCAGTAATCCGAGGGGCCGCTCTGTGGAGACACCCAGCACTCCGAGGGGCCGCTCTGTGCGGAGACACCCAGCACTCCGAGGGGCCGCTCTGTGCTGAGACACCCAGCACTCCGAGGGGCCGCTCTGTGGTGAGACACCCAGGACTCCGAGGGGCCGCTCTGTGGGGAGACACCCAGCACTCCGAGGGGCCGCTCTGTGGTGAGACACCCAGGACTCCGAGGGGCCGCTCTGTGCGGAGACACCCAGCACTCCGAGGGGCCGCTCTGTGCTGAGACACCCAGCAATCCGAGGGGCCGCTCTGTGCTGAGACACCCAGCTCTCCGAGGGGCCGCTCTGTGGTGAGACACCCAGGACTCCGAGGGGCCGCTCTGTGGGGAGACACCCAGCTCTCCGAGGGGCCGCTCTGTGCGGAGACACCCAGGACTCCGAGGGGCCGCTCTGTGGTGAGACACCCAGCACTCCGAGGGGCCGCTCTGTGGTGAGACACCCAGCTCTCCGAGGGGCCGCTCTGTGCGGAGACACCCAGGACTCCGAGGGGCCGCTCTGTGCGGAGACACCCAGCACTCCGAGGGGCCGCTCTGTGCGGAGACACCCAGTACTCCGAGGGGCCGCTCTGTGGTGAGACACCCAGGACTCCGAGGGGCCGCTCTGTGGGGAGACACCCAGCTCTCCGAGGGGCCGCTCTGTGCGGAGACACCCAGTACTCCGAGGGGCCGCTCTGTGGGGAGACACCCAGGACTCCGAGGGGCCGCTCTGTGGGGAGACACCCAGCTCTCCGAGGGGCCGCTCTGTGCGGAGACACCCAGGACTCCGAGGGGCCGCTCTGTGGTGAGACACCCAGCACTCCGAGGGGCCGCTCTGTGGTGAGACACCCAGCTCTCCGAGGGGCCGCTCTGTGCGGAGACACCCAGGACTCCGAGGGGCCGCTCTGTGGTGCGACACCCAGCACTCCGAGGGGCCGCTCTGTGCGGAGACACCCAGTACTCCGATGGGCCGCTCTGTGGTGAGACACCCAGGACTCCGAGGGGCCGCTCTGTGGGGAGACACCCAGCTCTCCGAGGGGCCGCTCTGTGCGGAGACACCCAGTACTCCGAGGGGCCGCTCTGTGGTGAGACACCCAGGACTCCGAGGGGCCGCTCTGTGGGGAGACACCCAGCTCTCCGAGGGGCCGCACTGTGCGGAGACACCCAGTACTCCGAGGGGCCGCTCTGTGGTGAGACACCCAGCTCTCCGAGGGGCTGCTCTGTGCGGAGACACCCAGCACTCCGAGGGGCCGCTCTGTGGAGAGACACCCAGCACTCCGAAGGGCCGCTCTGTGGAGAGACACCCAGTATTCCGAGGGGCCGCTCTGTGGAGACACCCAGCAGTCCGAGGGGCCGCTCTGTGGAGAGACACCCAGCACTCCGAGGGGCCGCTCTGTGCGAAGACACCCAGCACTCCGAGGGGCCGCTCTGTGCGGAGACACCCAGTACTCCGAGGGGCCGCTCTGTGGTGAGACACCCAGGACTCCGAGGGGCCGCTCTGTGGGGAGACACCCAGCTCTCCGAGGGGCCGCTCTGTGCGGAGACACCCAGTACTCCGAGGGGCCGCTCTGTGGTGAGACACCCAGGACTCCGAGGGGCCGCTCTGTGGGGAGACACCCAGCTCTCCGAGGGGCCGCTCTGTGCGGAGACACCCAGGACTCCGAGGGGCCGCTCTGTGGTGAGACACCCAGCACTCCGAGGGGCCGCTCTGTGGTGAGACACCCAGCTCTCCGAGGGGCCGCTCTGTGCGGAGACACCCAGGACTCCGAGGGGCCGCTCTGTGGTGAGACACCCAGCACTCCGAGGGGCCGCTCTGTGCGGAGACACCCAGTACTCCGAGGGGCCGCTCTGTGGTGAGACACCCAGGACTCCGAGGGGCCGCTCTGTGGGGAGACACCCAGCTCTCCGAGGGGCCGCTCTGTGCGGAGACACCCAGTACTCCGAGGGGCCGCTCTGTGGTGAGACACCCAGGACTCCGAGGGGCCGCTCTGTGGGGAGACACCCAGCTCTCCGAGGGGCCGCACTGTGCGGAGACACCCAGTACTCCGAGGGGCCGCTCTGTGGTGAGACACCCAGCTCTCCGAGGGGCTGCTCTGTGCGGAGACACCCAGTACTCCGAGGGGCCGCTCTGTGGAGAGACACCCAGCATTCCGAGGGGCCGCTCTGTGGAGAGACACCCAGTACTCCGAGGGGCCGCTCTGTGGAGACACCCAGCACTCCGAGGGGCCGCTCTGTGGAGAGACACCCAGCACTCCGAGGGGCCGCTCTGTGGAGAGACACCCAGTACTCCGAGGGGCCGCTCTGTGGAGAGACACCCAGCACTCCGAGGGGCCGCTCTGTGGAGAGACACCCAGTACTCCGAGGGGCCGCTCTGTGGAGACACCCAGCACTCCGAGGGGCCGCTCTGTGGAGACACCCAGCACTCCGAGGGGCCGCTCTGTGGAGAGACACCCAGCACTCCGAGGGGCCGCTCTGTGCGGAGACACCCAGCACTCCGAGGGGCCGCTCTGTGCTGAGACACCCAGCAATCCGAGGGGCCGCTCTGTGCTGAGACACCCAGCTCTCCGAGGGGCCGCTCTGTGGTGAGACACCCAGGACTCCGAGGGGCCGCTCTGTGGGGAGACACCCAGCTCTCCGAGGGGCCGCACTGTGCGGAGACACCCAGTACTCCGAGGGGCCGCTCTGTGGTGAGACACCCAGCTCTCCGAGGGGCTGCTCTGTGCGGAGACACCCAGTACTCCGAGGGGCCGCTCTGTGGAGACACCCAGCACTCCGAGGGGCCGCTCTATGCTGAGACACCCAGCTCTCCGAGGGGCCGCTCTGTGGTGAGACACCCAGGACTCTGAGGGGCCGCTCTGTTGGGAGACACCCAGCTCTCCAAGGGGCCGCTCTGTACGGAGACACCCAGGACTCCGAGGGGCCGCTCTGTGGTGAGACACCCAGCACTCCGAGGGGCCGCTCTGTGGTGAGACACCCAGCTCTCCGAGGGGCCGCTCTGTGCGGAGACACCCAGGACTCCGAGGGGCCGCTCTGTGGTGAGACACCCAGCACTCCGAGGGGCCGCTCTGTGCGGAGACACCCAGCACTCCGAGGGGCAGCTCTGTGGAGAGACACCCAGCACTCCGAGGGGCCGCTCTGTGCGGAGACACCCAGCACTCCGAGGGGCCGCTCTGTGCTGAGACACCCAGCACTCCGAGGGGCCGCTCTGTGGGGAGACACCCAGCTCTCCGAGGGGCCGCTCTGTGCGGAGACACCCAGGACTCCGAGGGGCCGCTCTGTGGGGAGACACCCAGCACTCCGAGGGGCCGCTCTGTGGTGAGACACCCAGGACTCCGAGGGGCCGCTCTGTGCGGAGACACCCAGCACTCCGAGGGGCCGCTCTGTGGAGAGACACCCAGTACTCCGAGGGGCCGCTCTGTGGAGACACCCAGCACTCCGAGGGGCCGCTCTGTGGAGAGACACCCAGCACTCCGAGGGGCCGCTCTGTGGAGAGACACCCAGTACTCCGAGGGGCCGCTCTGTGGAGAGACACCCAGCACTCCAAGGGGTCGCTCTGTGGAGACACCCAGCACTCCGAGGGGCCGCTCTGTGGAGAGACACCCAGCACTCCGAGGGGCCGCTCTGTGCGGAGACACCCAGCACTCCGAGGGGCCGCTCTGTGCTGAGACACCCAGCACTCCGAGGGGCCGCTCTGTGCTGTGACACCCAGCACTCCGAGGGGCCGCTCTGTGCTGAGACACCCAGCTCTCCGAGGGGCCGCTCTGTGGGGAGACACCCAGCACTCCGAGGGGCCGCTCTGTGGTGAGACACCCAGGACTCCGAGGGGCCGCTCTGTGGTGAGACACCCAGCTCTCCGAGGGGCCGCTCTGTGCGGAGACACCCAGGACTCCGAGGGGCCGCTCTGTGGTGAGACACCCAGCACTCCGAGGGGCCGCTCTGTGCGGAGACACCCAGTACTCCGAGGGGCCGCTCTGTGGTGAGACACCCAGGACTCCGAGGGGCCGCTCTGTGGGGAGATACCCAGCTCTCCGAGGGGCCGCTCTGCGCGGAGACACCCAGTACTCCGAGGGGCCGCTCTGTGGTGAGACACCCAGGACTCCGAGGGGCCGCTCTGTGGGGAGACACCCAGCTCTCCGAGGGGCCGCTCTGTGCGGAGACACCCAGTACTCCGAGGGGCCGCTCTGTGGAGAGACACCCAGTATTCCGAGGGGCCGCTCTGTGGAGACACCCAGCACTCCGAGGGGCCGCTCTGTGGAGAGACACCCAGCACTCCGAGGGGCCGCTCTGTGCGGAGACACCCAGCACTCCGAGGGGCCGCTCTGTGCTGAGACACCCAGCACTCCGAGGGGCCGCTCTGTGGGGAGACGCCCAGCTCTCCGAGGGGCCGTTCTGTGCGGAGACACCCACGACTCCGAGGGGCCGCTCTGTGGGGAGACACCCAGCACTCCGAGGGGCCGCTCTGTGGTGAGACACCCAGTACTCCGAGGGGCCGCTCTGTGCGGAGACACCCAGGACTCCGAGGGGCCGCTCTGTGGGGAGACACCCAGCACTCCGAGGGGCCGCTCTGTGGAGAGACACCCAGTACTCCGAGGGGCCGCTCTGTGGAGACACCCAGCACTCCGAGGGGCCGCTCTGTGGAGAGACACCCAGTACTCCGAGGGGCCGCTCTGTGGAGACACCCAGCACTCCGAGGGGCCGCTCTGTGGAGAGACACCCAGTACTCCGAGGGGCCGCTCTGTGGAGAGACACCCAGCACTCCGAGGGGCCGCTCTGTGGAGAGACACCCAGTAATCCGAGGGGCCGCTCTGTGGAGACACCCAGCACTCCGAGGGGCCGCTCTGTGCGGAGACACCCAGCACTCCGAGGGGCCGCTCTGTGCTGAGACACCCAGCACTCCGAGGGGCCGCTCTGTGGTGAGACACCCAGGACTCCGAGGGGCCGCTCTGTGGGGAGACACCCAGCACTCCGAGGGGCCGCTCTGTGGTGAGACACCCAGGACTCCGAGGGGCCGCTCTGTGCGGAGACACCCAGCACTCCGAGGGGCCGCTCTGTGCGGAGACACCCAGCACTCCGAGGGGCCGCTCTGTGACACCCAGCACTCCGAGGGGCCGCTCTGTGGTGAGACACCCAGCTCTCCGAGGGGCCGCTCTGTGTGGAGACACCCAGGACTCCGAGGGGCCGCTCTGTGGAGACACCCAGCACTCCGAGGGGCCGCTCTGTGGAGAGACACCCAGCACTCCGAGGGGCCGCTCTGTGCGGAGACACCCAGCACTCCGAGGGGCCGCTCTGTGCGGAGACACCCAGGACTCCGAGGGGCCGCTCTGTAGGGAGACACCCAGCACTCCGAGGGGCCGCTCTGTGGAGAGACACCCAGTACTCCGAGGGGCCGCTCTGTGGAGAGACACCCAGCACTCCGAGGGGCCGCTCTGTGGAGAGACACCCAGTACTCCGAGGGGCCGCTCTGTGGAGACACCCAGCACTCCGAGGGGCCGCTCTGTGGAGAGACACCCAGCACTCCGAGGGGCCGCTCTGTGGAGAGACACCCAGTACTCCGAGGGGCCGCTCTGTGGAGAGACACCCAGCACTCCGAGGGGCCGCTCTGTGGAGAGACATCCAGTACTCCGAGGGGCCGCTCTGTGCGGAGACACCCAGCACTCCGAGGGGCCGCTCTGTGCTGAGACATCCAGCACTCCGAGGGGCCGCTTTGTGCTGAGACACCCAGCTCTCCGAGGGGCTGCTCTGTGGTGAGACACCCAGGACTCCGAGGGGCCGCTCTGTGGAGACACCCAGGACTCCGAGGGGCCGCTCTGTGGGGAGACACCCAGTACTCCGAGGGGCCGCTCTGTGCGGAGACACCCAGGACTCCGAGGGGCCGCTCTGTGGGGAGACACCCAGCACTCCGAGGGGCCGCTCTGTGGGGAGACACCCAGCACTCCGAGGGGCCGCTCTGTGGAGAGACACCCAGCACTCCGAGGGGCCGCTCTGTGGAGAGACACCCAGTACTCCGAGGGGCCGCTCTGTGGAGACACCCAGCACTCCGAGGGGCCGCTCTGTGGAGAGACACCCAGCACTCCGAGGGGCCGCTCTGTGGGGAGACACCCAGCACTCCGAGGGGCCGCTCTGTGATGAGATACCCAGTACTCCGAGGGGCCGCTCTGTGGAGAGACACCCAGCACTCCGAGGGGCCGCTCTGTGGAGAGACACCCAGCACTCCGAGGGGCCGCTCTGTGGAGAGACACCCAGCACTCCGAGGGGCCGCTCTGTGGAGACACCCAGCACTCCGAGGGGCCGCTCTGTGGAGAGACACCCAGCACTCCGAGGGGCCGCTCTGTGGGGAGACACCCAGCTCTCCGAGGGGCCGCTCTGTGCTGAGACACCCAGCTCTCCGAGGGGCCGCTCTGTGGGGAGACACCCAGCTCTCCGAGGGGCCGCTCTGTGACACCCAGCACTCCGAGGGGCCGCTCTGTGCTGAGACACCCAGGACTCCGAGGGGCCGCTCTGTGGGGAGACACCCAGCACTCTGAGGGGCCGCTCTGTGGAGAGACACCCAGCACTCCGAGGGGCCGCTCTGTGACACCCAGCACTCCGAGGGGCCGCTCTGTGACACCCAGCTCTCCGAGGGGCCGCTCTGTGCTGAGACACCCAGGACTCCGAGGGGCCGCTCTGTGGGGAGACACCCAGCACTCCGAGGGGCCGCTCTGTGCTGAGACACCCAGCTCTCCGAGGGGCCGCTCTGTGGGGAGACACCCAGCTCTCCGAGGGGCCGCTCTGTGGGGAGACACCCAGCTCTCCGAGGGGCCGCTCTGTGACACCCAGCACTCCGAGGGGCCGCTCTGTGCTGAGACACCCAGGACTCCGAGGGGCCGCTCTGTGGAGAGACACCCAGCACTCCGAGGGGCCGCTCTGTGGAGAGACACCCAGTACTCCGAGGGGCCGCTCTGTGGAGAGACACCCAGCACTCCGAGGGGCCGCTCTGTGGAGAGACACCCAGCACTCCGAGGGGCCGCTCTGTGCTGAGACACCCAGCACTCCGAGGGGCCGCTCTGTGCTGAGACACCCAGCACTCCGAGGGGCCGCTCTGTGCTGAGACACCCAGCTCTCCGAGGGGCCGCTCTGTGGGGAGACACCCAGCACTCCGAGGGGCCGCTCTGTTGTGAGACACCCAGGACTCCGAGGGGCCGCTCTGTGGTGAGACACCAAGCTCTCCGAGGGGCCGCTCTGTGCGGAGACACCCAGGACTCCGAGGGGCCACTCTGTGGTGAGACACGCAGCACTCCGAGGGGCCGCTCTGTGCGGAGACACCCAGTACTCCGAGGGGCCGCTCTGTGGTGAGACACCCAGGACTCCGAGGGGCCGCTCTGTGGGGAGACACCCAGGACTCCGAGGGGCCGCTCTGTGCGGAGACACCCAGTACTCCGAGGGGCCGCTCTGTGGTGAGACACCCAGGACTCCGAGGGGCCGCTCTGTGGGGAGACACCCAGCTCTCCGAGGGGCCGCTCTGTGCGGAGACACCCAGTACTCCGAGGGGCCGCTCTGTGGAGAGACACCCAGTATTCCGAGGGGCCGCTCTGTGGAGACACCCAGCACTCCGAGGGGCCGCTCTGTGGAGAGACACCCAGCACTCCGAGGGGCCGCTCTGTGCGGAGACACCCAGCACTCCGAGGGGCCGCTCTGTGCTGAGACACCCAGCACTCCGAGGGGCCGCTCTGTGGGGAGACACCCAGCTCTCCGAGGGGCCGCTCTGTGCGGAGACACCCACGACTCCGAGGGGCCGCTCTGTGGGGAGACACCAGGCACTCCGAGGGGCCGCTCTGTGGTGAGACACCCAGTACTCCGAGGGGCCGCTCTGTGCGGAGACACCCAGGACTCCGAGGGGCCGCTCTGTGGGGAGACACCCAGCACTCCGAGGGGCCGCTCTGTGGAGAGACACCCAGTACTCCGAGGGGCCGCTCTGTGGAGAGACACCCAGCACTCCGAGGGGCCGCTCTGTGGAGAGACACCCAGTACTCCGAGGGGCCGCTCTGTGGAGACACCCAGCACTCCGAGGGGCCGCTCTGTGGAGAGACACCCAGCACTCCGAGGGGCCGCTCTGTGGTGAGACACCCAGGACTCCGAGGGGCCGCTCTGTGGGGAGACACCCAGCACTCCGAGGGGCCGCTCTGTGGTGAGACACCCAGGACTCCGAGGGGCCGCTCTGTGGTGAGACACCCAGCACTCCGAGGGGCCGCTCTGTGCGGAGACACCCAGCACTCCGAGGGGCCGCTCTGTGACACCCAGCACTCCGAGGGGCCGCTCTGTGGTGAGACACCCAGCTCTCCGAGGGGCCGCTCTGTGTGGAGACACCCAGGACTCCGAGGGGCCGCTCTGTGGAGACACCCAGCACTCCGAGGGGCCGCTCTGTGGAGAGACACCCAGCACTCCGAGGGGCCGCTCTGTGCGGAGACACCCAGCACTCCGAGGGGCCGCTCTGTGCGGAGACACCCAGGACTCCGAGGGGCCGCTCTGTGGGGAGACACCCAGCACTCCGAGGGGCCGCTCTGTGGAGAGACACCCAGAACTCCGAGGGGCCGCTCTGTGGAGAGACACCCAGCACTCTGAGGGGCCGCTCTGTGGAGAGACACCCAGCACTCCGAGGGGCCGCTCTGTGGAGACACCCAGCACTCCGAGGGGCCGCTCTGTGGAGAGACACCCAGCACTCCGAGAGGCCGCTCTGTGGGGAGACACCCAGCTCTCCGAGGGGCCGCTCTGTGACACCCAGCTCTCCGAGGGGCCGCTCTGTGCTGAGACACCCAGCTCTCCGAGGGGCCGCTCTGTGGGGAGACACCCAGCACTCCGAGGGGCCGCTCTGTGCTGAGACACCCAGGACTCCGAGGGGCCGCTCTGTGGGGAGACACCCAGCACTCTGAGGGGCCGCTCTGTGGAGAGACACCCAGCACTCCGAGGGGCCGCTCTGTGGGGAGACACCCAGCTCTCCGAGGGGCCGCTCTGTGACACCCAGCTCTCCGAGGGGCCGCTCTGTGCTGAGACACCCAGCTCTCCGAGGGGCCGCTCTGTGGGGAGACACCCAGCACTCCGAGGGGCCGCTCTGTGCTGAGACACCCAGGACTCCGAGGGGCCGCTCTGTGGGGAGACACCCAGCACTCTGAGGGGCCGCTCTGTGGAGAGACACCCAGCACTCCGAGGGGCCGCTCTGTGGGGAGACACCCAGCTCTCCGAGGGGCCGCTCTGTGACACCCAGCACTCCGAGGGGCCGCTCTGTGCTGAGACACCCAGCTCTCCGAGGGGCCGCTCTGTGACACCCAGCACTCCGAGGGGCCACTCTGTGGGGAGACACCCAGCACTCTGAGGGGCCGCTCTGTGCGGAGACACCCAGCTCTCCGAGGGACCGCTCTGTGACACCCAGCTCTCCGAGGGGCCGCTCTGTGACACCCAGCACTCCGAGGGGCCGCTCTGTGACACCCAGCACTCCGAGGGGCCGCTCTGTGAAACCCAGCACTCCGAGGGGCCGCTCTGTGACACCCAGCTCTCCGTGGGGCCGCTCTGTGACACCCAGCTCTCCGTGGGGCCGCTCTGTGACACCCAGCTCTCCGAGGGGCCGCTCTGTGACACCCAGCTCTCCGAGGGGCCGCTCTGTGACACCCAGCTCTCCGTGGGGCCGCTCTGTGACACCCAGCTCTCCGAGGGGCCGCTCTGTGACACCCAGGACTCCGAGGGGCCGCTCTGTGACACCCAGCACTCCGAGGGGCCGCTCTGTGAAACCCAGCACTCCGAGGGGCCGCTCTGTGACACCCAGCTCTCCGTGGGGCCGCTCTGTGACACCCAGCTCTCCGTGGGGCCGCTCTGTGACACCCAGCTCTCCGTGGGGCCGCTCTGTGACACCCAGCTCTCCGTGGGGCCGCTCTGTGACACCCAGCTCTCCGAGGGGCCGCTCTGTGACACCCAGCTCTCCGTGGGGCCGCTCTGTGACACCCAGCTCTCCGTGGGGCCGCTCTGTGGCGGACGCCGTGCGCAGTGTCAGGCCTCCATCTGACGCCCTGACCCCAGGGAGAGTGCAGGAAGTAATGTCCAGGCGGCCCCGTCCCTCCACACATTCACACAAGGTGCGCCGGCCGGCCGGTCCCGGGTGAGGTGCGCCTGCTGTCTGTCAGCCCCGGCCAGATGTTCCGCCCCCGGGAGGCGTGGCGCTGACGTCAGCGTGGCAGTTCTCCGGTGCGGGGCGCTGAGCTGTGCAGTGCTCCGGGGGTCACAGTGTCAGCGGGGCGGCTCTGCGTGTCTGTGTCCACGGCCTGGTGTCCGTGCAGCGGAGCACAGTGGGTGAGTAGCGGCTCCGCTCTCTGATGATTATCCTCCCCTCTCCCGGCGCATTCTCCTCCCTCTGATCCTGCCTGGACCTCTCTTCCTGGATCCCTCTTCCTCCCTGTGGGATCTGCTGGGATCCCTCCTTGCGCCATCTCTGGCAGTGACCTCTGATCTCTCCGCTGCGCCGGTGGGAACTTAGGAAGTTGTCACTTGTAAAGATGAGCAACCCATGTCCCAGTATGTAGCAGAGCTGGGAGTGCTGGGATCACTGGGAGCTCGGTGCATCAGGAGAACTGTGCTGCATTACCGGGGGCGACGTGTGGGAAGCATGATTCTGCACAACCAGTCTGCTCCAATGGATGTTTGTACTACGCCACAGCAACTGAGAGAGACATTGTACTCTGTATTATCCTATCTCCTCGTTGGCTGACAAGTAGGTGCTATAAGGCAGGCAGCCCCTCTAGGACCCTCACCTGCATCTACATGCCCTAAGAGAGAATATAAGGGGGTCCTATAAGGCAGGCAGCCCCTCTAGGACCCTCACCTACATTTACATGCCCTAAGAGTGAATATAAGGGGGTCCTATAAGGCAGGCAGCCCCTCTAGGACCCTCACCTACATGTACATACCCTAAGAGAGAATATAAGGGGGTCCTATAAGGCAGGCAGCCCCTCTAGGACCCTCACCTACATGTACATACCCTAAGAGAGAATATAAGGGGGTCCTATAAGGCAGACAGCCCCTCTAGGACCCTCAGCTACATGTAGCTGCCCTAAGAGAATATAAGGGGGTCCTATAAGGCAGACAGCCCCTTTAGGACCCTCACCTACATGTAGCTGCCCTAAGAGAACATATAAGGGGTCCTATAAAGCCCCTCTGGGATCCTCACCTACATGTACATGCCCTAAGAGAGAATATAAGGGGGTCCTATAAGGCAGGCAGCCCCTCTAGGACCCTCACCTACATGTACATGCCCTAAGAGAACATAAGGGGGTCCTATAAAGCCCCTCTGGGATCCTCACCCACATGTAGATGCCCTAAGAGAACATAAGGGGGTCCTATAAAGCCCCTCTGGGATCCTCACCCACATGTAGATGCCCTAAGAGAACATAAGGGGGTCCTATAAGGCAGGCAGCCCCTCTAGGACCCTCACCCACATGTAGATGCCCTAAGAGAGAACATATAAGGGGTCCTATAAAGCCCTTCTGGGATCCTCACCCACATGTAGATGCCCTAAGAGAACATAAGGGGGTCCTATAAAGCCCCTCTAGGATCCTAACCCACATGTAGATGCCCTAAGAGAATATAAGGGGGTCCTATAAGGCAGGCAGCCCCTCTAGGACCCTCACCCACATGTAGATGCCCTAAGAGAACATATAAGGGGTCCTATAAAGCCCCTCTAGGATCCTCACCTACATGTAGATGCCCTAAGAGAGAACATATAAGGGGTCCTATAAAGCCCCTCTAGGACCCTCACCTACATGTACATGCCCTAAGAGAACATAAGGGGGTCCTATAAAGCCCCTCTAGGACCCTCACCCACATGTAGCTACCTGCGGTTCTCATTGAGATGAGTTGTGCGATCTTACAAACTCAGCTCAGCAGCATCGTCCGGTCTTCTAGCTCTGCTACATAGGGACATGAATAGTGCACTTTTTTACCAATGACATTTTCACTGGAAAACACAAATAACTGAGATTGAAATGGCGGACTGTGATTAACCCCGTGTGTAATCTTTGTCCTGCCACCATGGATGACCACGTCTTCCCATCTCCTGGCTTGTCTGTGGACGCCATTTGTTGCAGATGTGACTCGGAGGCGTCAATGATTGACCAGAGGTGCCGCCAATGCTTGTGGGAGCTCAAGGGTGACAGTGGTGTCACTTATTCTACAGGTGTCTACTAAGTAACAGCCCCTCGGTATAAGCCCCCTCCCCCGCCAGCAAAGTAATGTAGCGTGTGACCGAGAAGCCGCCGTCGGTCCCAAAACCTACACCACTTGCTAATTAGGAATTTACCTGCGTCGCCCGTTCTGGTTTCTGCCTATGAACATTTTTATGTTAAAACAGGAGAATTTGTATCATTTTTCCTATTTGATAAACTCTTATTTCCTTCTTTTCCTCGTTTTACAGAATATTAGTCCTGGACTCCCAATATTTTGGGTGGGATAAGCCAAACACGACCATATACAGAGTTCTCCAACATTTGTATGGTATCATATGGACGACTCTGCCGTATTTAGGCTGCGGACACATTGGGGGCCACATTGTACCCTCCTCACAGGGAAGCTTCAGCACTCTGCATGGGGCTGTATGGATACACCTCTGTTTGTGGTCGCCGGGGTGCCGGTGGTCCCCATAGACTTTTATAACTTCTGCATTCTAGATCCTTTACAGAATAAAATCAACCGCACTCATATGAGAAGTTTGGCAATTTTCTGCTGAAGTTGTGTTTGTGCGTGGCGCTGGGTATGGGGAGATATGTGACTGGCAATGTGACGATTCCTCCCATCCCGAGTCGCTGGGAGAGAAACGAAAACTGGTCCAATATATGTGCGGTACTATAAAATGACAAAATCCAGAAGGTTCCAGATCCCTTTAACTCTCGCCTGTAAATAGCATACTGTGCCTTTAATGGATGAGGCCATATTTTCCTTTTTTTTCCATTGCACTAAACTGCTGTCCGTGATGCCAGTGCCCGCAGGTGGCACATCAGGATTTTTTGCTGGCTTGTAGCAGCGGAGGAGAAGAAGACAACCTCTTCAGAACAAGTCATATTTTCCATGAATATCTCACAGATTCCATACTTGTAGGAAATTCTGCAGTGAATTAAAGGGGCATTCCCATCTCCGAGATCCTATCCCAATATGTAATAGGTGTAATAATAAGAATATTAGCAAATACCTCCAATTAGAAATGGAGTATAGTTTTTCTGATTCTCTGTCTTTTTCCTCATGTGCAGGACCTTAGGTATCCATGGTTGCGACCACTGATATAGTGACAGCTAGTTGTTAGTGGTTGTAACCATGGATACCTAAGGTCCTTCACATGAGGAAAAATATAGCGAATCAGAAAAACTATACTCCATTTCTAATTGGAGGTATTTGCTAATATTCTTATGATCACACCTATTACACTCTGGGATAGGATTTTGGAGATGGGAACACCCCTTTAGTCACTTAGCAAAACAAACTTACTGTCCATTGCTCAATGAGACGACGTTGTGAATGTGATGTGCCATTTAATGTAGATATGGTTCTTCCACATTCTTTGTAATATCCTCGCAGCCCTGCCCCAGGAGATAATGCTTATATCTACAGTTTCATCATATTAACCTGTTCACGCCTAGTGGGTGCGCAGCATTCTGCTGATCTTGCAGTTTTTGCCCTTCATTAGTCAGACTGGTTGGCAAGGTTGCCCAGTGGGCCGGTAGGTTTGGTAACCAGAGTGCCTGATGTCATTGTTTTCGGTAAGAGGAACATAAATACACGTTGAAATGTTTTGTACTTCTTGTGCTGACAAATTATAACCAAGCCCAGGTCCCAGCAATGACTCCTTAGCATTTTTGGCTGCAAAGTTATGCAAAGATTACAATTAATGTAAGAATAGAATGCAATAGTCTATCCGGTTTGTGCACACCTAGTAACCTCACCCAGGTGAGAGAAACCCCTCACGGCGGATCATCCTGGTACACGTGTGACCGGACCGCACAGCACTTGTCATCCTTGACTGGCACCTGGCATGCGGGTATTGGCCTACTAATGAGATTGCACCTCATTCTTGGCGGCTGTCAGTCGTCTGGTCGCCAAACAGCAGCGTCTTTCAATGGCTGATATGGAAATTGGCAGCTTTGCACAAATCTCGCGATCTCACAAAACCTAAAAAAGTTACAATCCATTAGCGCCAAGCTCAATCTCCGATTTCTCCCTTTTGAAACACAGTGGCATCGATGTGCTATCCATATGTGTATGTGTGTACATATATGTGTGTGTGTGTGTGTGTGTGTGTGTGTGTATATATACACACCACTGACTTTTTTTGGCAAAATTTGATCTCCAATGCTTATCCAATTAAGACATGTCTGGTTAGACATTTGCAGTAAAGTGTGAAAAGCTGCATATCTTCTAACTAGATGGTGGCTCGATTCTAACGCATCGGGTATTCTAGAATATGTATGTATGCACGTCGCGCTGTGAGTGGGGGTTAAATTCCGCGCCAATATCGCCGATTGATTGCGCCCGGGTGGGCACGACCAATGACCGAACCGGTATTTAAATCCCGTGCCAATATTGCTGATTGGTCGCGGCCGGCAGGCCGCAACCAATCAGCGAAGCGTGGTTTAAATCCCGCGTCAATTTGCGGCTGGACTGCGTCTGTCGCTGATTGGTCGCTGGATGTCAGGGGTTCGGGGTGCAGGATATAATACAGCCACGTAGTATATAGCACAGCCACGTAGTATATAGCACAGCCCACGTAGTATATAGCAGAGCCACGTAGTGTATAGCACAGCCCACGTAGTACATAGCAGAGCCACGTAGTGTATAGCAGAGCCACGTAGTGTATAGCAGAGCCACGTAGTATATAGCAGAGCCACGTAGTATATAGCACAGCCACGTAGTATATAGCACAGCCATGTAGTATGTAGCCGCCACATAGAATATAGCACAACCACGTGGAATATAGCAGCCACACAGTATATAACACTGCCCACATGCGTGGGTCTAGTCACATGCCTTCTTCATCGGCCCCCATGTTTGGACAGGAACGCTGTGCAGTCAGGGATGAAGAGTGGGGCAGCATTAGCCAAATCAAGACAAAGGCAGAGATCTTATAATGTTACATTAACATGTGACAGTCCTTTAGGGAAAACAAAAGTGGCCTACCCCTTTAACATCAAAATGATACTCAACTACATCCCCTGTTTAGTGGACTGAGGCTCAGGTGCTTCTCGGGGTGCACCAAAGTTTATTACTTTTTCCACTGTGCTATTGTCATTTTCTACAGAAGAGGCATGCTTTATAATGTCATTTTTATAGCTTTGTTTACTAAGGGACTTGGATATAAAAAGCATTAACATTCTTGTGGTCTCGAATGCATCCAGGAACTTCCATGGACCAATATTTCAGATGTTGGGCATGATGCCACCTTCAGTGCTCAGGGTGACAGGTAGATTGTGATGAGAGATACTTGGAGCATCCCGCAGAGATGTCAGAATGGCTGATGGGGATAGTGATGAATAATTTGGAGCATGATGGAAAGACACCAAAGCCGACCTACAGAGCACTTTTTTATTTATGTATGAAGGCACGAGTTCTGGATGTTTTACAGAACATTGCACTTTATGTCTATGAGAAAGATTAGTGTCACAGGTCCATTTGTATCCATTATCCTTGATAACTGATTACAATGAATAATAATAAAATATACTCAATGGGAGACCAGCCCTGAGATGCTGCAGGCCATGGTAGAACATTTAGGCTACGCAGTCTGCTCACATTATCACAAGCAACATGCAGCCTGGCTTGTCATGTTGAAATATGGCTCTTGGGCATTTTGGAGAAATATCCGTCCCACGAATTCCACCATGAAATCAATATGATGCTGAGCTGTTAGGGCACCTGAAATAAAGACGAGAGGCCCATGTAATCTACATTATGGGACATGGAACACAACACCGTAATCTCATGACTGTGACCAGTGTGACATTCTCACGTGAGGGTCACTTCATGGTGGTGGCGATGTGGTTTCCAGGCTGGAGTCCAGCTACCATTGCATCCACGACAAACGTGTGAATTATTGTTGAAGAGGACAGACTTCAGACTCCATTACTCTGTTCCACCTCCCATTTACATCTGGAGACCACATGGGTAATGTCATGATGAGAAAGGAATATCGCGCCGGTTCTACTTCTAGGTTTACGGTGTGAGGTACCATGATATATGGTAGCTGGACTCCTCTAGTCTTTATTTTAGCTAGGCATTATTTTGATTTGGACATTGAATCAGTAGTGTGGCCATTTTTGCATAATGTCCCAGGAGGCATTTTTCAACAAGACAACAACAGGTGGCATATTTCTTGTGTACCGTGAAGCCGCCTGTGTGGCCTAAGCGTGCTACCATGGCCTGCAGCACCTCAGGGCTTGTCTCCCACTGAGCACACCTAGGACGTTATTGGTTGTCAATTGCAAAAGGAGCTGCCAGCAGCAGATCTTGATCATTAACATTTCCAAGTGCATTCAGTGTGACAGAACACTTCTCAGACAACCATTAGTAACCGCATTGATAGCAGCCATGGTATGTAAGTGCCTGTTTTGTACAATTTGTTTCTATTTTGTCATATTATTACCATGTTTTTTTTTAATCCAGTGATTTCCAGAATTCCACAACTTTTTTTTCTTGATTTTGCAATTTCAATGTTGATAACCAATATTGCCCTTTTTAATGTAGCAGGATAGTGCATCTAAGTCCACTGTTCAACCCATCTGTACCAATGAGAGTATGACTACAGCCCACTCACAGTGTAGTGACCACTAATTAATTACGGCCCCCCTGCGGCACTCTAGTGGCTGAAAGCGAGCGACGGCACAAAGTGTATACGGTAACTTTATTTCCCTCAGCAGCCACACTTCCAGTTAGTTTGCTGCACATATGTAAAGTAGTACTTACCTGCAGATTACAACTATGGCTGCTGGTAAATGGTTTTCTATTTACGACAGGTTCCCAATCTATAGTATCTTGATTATGTTAGCTCCTGGCTGAGTGAGACTTTGTGTCCCTGTGCGAGTCCCATTGAGCCAGCAGCTGTGGTGCTTGAGCAGTGTGATGAAGCCAGGGAGCGTGTACCCAGCTTCATTGTACATTTCCAGGCTGGCAGGACTAAGATACCTATCACAATATAGAGGATATCAACCGCCTAAGTATGAGATCCAAGGCTGGACTAGACTGCACTGCTCCACTAGTCCAGGCTCGTTTCTATATAACAAGCTGCACATGCAAGTAGTTTTTTTTAGAACATACATCAAACACCGTGCAGATAAGCCAATTTAATGTTAATGTGGGGGGGATGGAAGACTTCGGGGATCGGATAGATATCATTTAACTTTCTCTTTTCTTCTGTTGATGGTTATGAAGCTTCGTATTCCGTAATTAAATTTCATATTGATTCCTGGAGTAATTTGACCGACTTCTAGGAGCAATAATTCTGACAGGGTGTAATGGATTAAAGTCAAGATGTCTGTTGAGTTTGTAGTGGAAATGAACGGCGTGTCTCCATTGCTTCCTGTTGCTTGCGCATCCCCAGGATCTATGGAATGCTTGTTCCTTTATGTTTCCAGCTGGGAAGACATTGAGAATATTTTCCTGTATAGACTTAAACACGGAAGGTACAGTACATAACTGGGACATATGTTATGTACACTATTCTGCATGCCATAAAGTACCAGTGTGTGATATATACTGTTACATAGCATTACCGTGACGTCCTGCAGCTGAACCCGGCATCATTTCTGAAGCCTTGGAATTCTCATCTGTCCGGTATAATTGCAATCTGCAGTATTTTATTATTTCAGCAGACTTATGAGAGAATGTGTGTAAGGGTGTGTGTTAATAATAATAATATTATTTATTGTTATAGCGCCATTTATTCCATGGCGCTTTACATGTGAGGAGGGGTATACATAATAAAAACAAGTGCAATAATCTTAAACAATACAAGTCATAACTGATAAATCACATTTTTTTGGTGATTATACTAAATAGTAAATCCCAAAACAAGTGGTGCTTTGTAAATAAAATATCATTTATTGAGCAAAAATAAAACATAATTAAACATACAATGACAGAAAATAACAAAAAAGTGCAAAATCCAATAAAAAGAGGGACATAACCATAGTAAATCCACCAAATCTTGTAACACTACGGTGTGACTGAATGTGAAAAGAGCTAGATACCACACAAAGAGAGCTCTAATTGGGTCTGATAGGGAAAATACCATAGCCAATACTAGCCATATAGTATACTCATGTCTAAAACTTAGACTATCATGTGCTGTGGCAGTTGCGGCATATGGTACACTATATAAGAAAGCCCTAACAGCCAAAATGGTAGATGCGAGGATAACGCTCCATAGAGTAAAGCAAATACACATTACCAGAAGTGTGTGGTGTGGTCTTTCCTCGGCGTCCCTCTGCCCCGACGCGCGTTTCACTGACGGCTTTTTTAGGAGGCTTGAATATGTGGTTTGAAGGAGAGATCAGCGTCAAGGATTACCCCGAGGCAGCGAGCTTGTGGGACTGGGGAGAGTGGGCAGCCATTTATTGTAATGGATAGGTTCGTTGGGGGGGGGTCGCGTGAGATGGGGGAAAGATGATGAGTTCTGTTTTGTCCATGTTAAGTTTGAGAAATCTAGCGGAGACGAAGGATGAAATAGTGGACAAACATTGAGGGATTCTGGTTAGTAGGGAGGTGATATCTTGTCCAGAGATGTAGATCTGTGTGTCATCAGCATAGAGGTGATACTGAAAGCCATGAGATTCTATGAACTGTCCCAGGCCAAAGGTGCAAATGGAGAAGAGCAGGGGACCAAGGACTGAACCTTGTGGGACTCCGACAGATAGGGGGCGAGGTGAGAAGGTGGTGTGTGAGTGGGAGACGCTGAATGTCCGGTCTGTTAGGTATGATGAGATCCAGGATAGGGCCAAGTTTGTGATGCCAAGGGATGAGAGGGTCTGTAATAATAGGGAATGGTCCACTGTGTCAAAGGCAGCCGACAGGTAGGGGAGGACAGAGTAGTGTCGCTTGCTCTTGGCGGTTAAGAGGTTATTGGTGACCTTAGTTAGGGCAGTTTCAGTGGAATGGTGTGACCGGAAGCCAGATTGTAAGCGGTCAAAGAGAGAGCAAGAAGAGAGATGGGAGGACAGTTCAAGGTAAACGTGCTGTTACAGTAGTTTGGAGGCATAAGGGAGAAGTGATATAGGGCGATAGCTAGATACAGAGGATGGGTCAAGAGAGGACTTTTTGAGGATAGGTGTGATGGAGGCATGTTTAAAGCTTGAGGGGAAAACACCAGTTGTTAGTGATAGGTTGAAGAGATGGGTTAGGGTTGGGATGAAGAATGTGGTGAGGTTTGGGATGAGGTGGGATGGGAGCGGGTCAAGTGCACAGGTGGTGAGATGCAATCTTGAGAGTAGAGTGGAGAGTTGATCTTCTGTAATGGTGGAGAAGTTGGTTTTGGAGGTGGAGGGCTGGGAAGTCGGGAGGAAGGGCTCTGGGGGTTGTTGACCGAAACTGTCTCTGATGCTATCAATCTTCTGCTTGAAAAATGAGGCAAAGTCTTCAGCGGAGATAAGTGGGGAGAGAGGAGGTGCTGGGGGACGGAGGAGAGAATTGATTGTGTTGAATAACTGTTTAGCGTTGCGAGACAGAGAGGATACGAGAGATGAGAAGTAGGTTTGTTTAGCTGTGTTTGAATTCGATGAAGTGTTCGTTGGAGTGTGTGCGTGTATATATGTGTGTATATATATATATATATATATATATATATATATATATATATATATATATATATATATATATATAATATACACACACAGTACAGACCAAAAGTTTGGACACACCTTCTCATTTAAAGATTTTTCTGTATTTTCATGACTATGAAAATTGTACATTCACACTAAAGGCATCAAAACTATGAATTAACACATGTGGAATTATATACTTAACAAGAAAGTATGAAACAACTGAAAATATGTATTATATTCTAGGTTCTTCAAAGTAGCCACATTTTGCTTTGATGACTGCCTTGCACACTCTTGGCATTCTCTTGATGAACTTCAAGAGGTAGTCACCGGAAAGGGTTTTCACTTCACAGGTGGGCCCTGTCAGGTTTAATAAGTGGGATTTCTTGCCTTATAAATGGTGTTGGGACCATCAGTTGTGTTGTGCAAAAGTCTGGTGGATACACAGCTGATAGTCCTACTGAATAGACTGTTAGCTGCTTTTTTCTTGCCTTAATACAAATGCTAAGTAAAGAAAAACGAGTTGCCATCATTACTTTAAGAAATGAAGGTCAGGCAGTCCGAAAAATTGGGAAAATTTTGAAAGTGTCCCCAAGTGCAGTTGCAAAAACCATCATGAGCTACAAAGAAACTGGCTCACATGAGGACCGCCCCAGGAAAGGAAGACCAAAAGTCACCTCTGCTTCTGAGGATAAGTTTATCTGAGTCACCAGCCTCAGAAATCGCAGGTTAACAGCAGCTCAGATTAGAGACCAGGTCAATTCCACACAGAGTTCTAGCAGCAGACACATCTCTACAGCAACTGTTAAAAGGAGACTTTGTGCAGCAGACTTTCATGGTAAAATAGCTGCTAGGAAACCATTTCTAAGGACAGGTAACAAGCAGAAGAGAATTGTTTGGGCTAAAGAACACAAGGAATGGACATTAGACCAGTGGAAATCTGTGCTTTGGTCTGATGAGTCCAAATTTGAGATCTTTGGTTCCAACCACCGTGTCTTTGTGCGACGCAGAAAAGATGAACGGATGGACTCTACATGCCTGGTTCCCACCGTGAAGCATGGAGGAGGAGGTATGATGGTGTGGGGGTGGTTTGCTGGTGACATTGTTGGGGATTTATTCAAAATTGAAGGCATACTGAACCAGCATGGCTACCACAGCATCTTGCAGCGGTATGCTATTCCATCCGGTTTGCGTTTTTTGGACCATCATTTATTTTTCAACAGGACAATGAGGACAAAAAACACACCTCCAGGCTGTGTAAGGGCTATTTGACCAAGAAGGAGAGCGATGGGGTGCTACGCCAGATGACCTGGCCTCCACAGTCACCAGACCTGAACCCAATCGAGATGGTTTGGGGTGAGCTGGCAGAGTGAAGGCAAAAGGGGCAACAAGTGCTAAGCATCTCTGGGAACTCCTTCAAGATTGTTGGAAGACCATTTCCGGTGACTAGCTCTTGAAGCTCATCAAGAGAATGCCAAGAGTGTGCAAAGCAGTCATCAAAGCAAAAGGTGGCTACTTTGAAGAACCAAGAATATAAGACATATTTTCAGTTGTTTCACACTTTTTTTGTTCAAGGGACACTGTCACCTGGATTTGGAGAGAACAATCTTCAGCCATGGAGGCGGGGTTTTGGGGTTTTTGATTCACCCTTTCCTTACCTGCTGGCTGCAATATTGGATTGAAGTTCATTCTCTGTCCTCCATAGTACACGTCTGCGCTGTGCAAGATTGCTTTGTGCAGGCATGTACTACGGAGGACAGAGAATGAACTTCAATCCAATATTGCAGCCAGCATGCAGCCAGCGGGTAAGGAAAGGGTGAATCAAAAACCCCGCCTCCATGGCTGAAGATTGTTCCCTCCAAATCCAGGTGACACTGTCCCTTTAAGTATATAATTCCACATGTGTTAATTCATAGTTTTGATGCTGTCAGTGCGAATGTACAATTTTTATAGTCATGAAAATAAAAAAAAATCTTTAAATGAGGTGTGTCCAAACTTTTGGTCTGTATTGTATGAATGTATGTATGTATGTATGTGTGTATATATATATATATATATATATATATATATATATATATATATATATATATATATATATATATATATATATATATATAATCAGTCATGGCCAAAAGTATTGACACCCCTGCAATTCTGTCAGATAATACTCAGTTTCTTCCTGAAGATGATTGCAAACACAAATTCTTTGTTATTATTATCTTCATTTAATTTGTCTTAAATGAAAAAACACAAATAGAATTGTCCTAAAGCCAAATTGGATATAATTCCACACCAAACATAAAAAAGCGGGTGGACAAAAGTATTGGCACTGTTCGAAAAAACATGTGATGCTTCTCTAATTTATGTAATGAGCAGCACCTGTAACTTACCTGTGGCACCTAACAGGTGTTGGCAATAACTAAATAACACTTGCAGCCAGTTGACATGGAATAAAGTGGACTCAACCTCTGTCCTGTGTCCTTGTGTGTACCACATTGAGCATGGATAAAAGAAAGAAGACCAAAGCACTGTCTGAGGACTTGAGAAACCAAATTGTGAGGAAGCATGAGCAATCTCAAGGCTACAAGTCCATCTCCAAAGACCTGAATGTTCCTGTGTCTACCGTGCGCAGTGTCATCAAGAAGTTTAAAGCCCATGACACTGTGGCTAACCTCCCTAGATGTGGACGGAAAAGAAAAATTGACAAGAGATTTCAACGCAAGATTGAGGGGATGTTGGATATAGAACCTCGACTAACATCCAAACAAGTTCAAGCTGCCCTGCAGTCCGAGGGTACAACAGTGTCAACCCGTACTATCCATCGGCATCTGAATGAAAAGGGACTGTATGGTAGGAGACCCAGGAAGACCCCACTTCTTACCCCGAGACATAAAAAAGCCAGGCTGGAGTTTGCCAAAACTTACCTGAAAAAGCCTAAAACGTTTTGGAAGAATGTTCTCTGGTCAGATGAGACAAAAGTAGAGCTTTTTGGGCAAAGGCATCAACAGAGTTTACAGGAGAAAAAAAGAGGCATTCAAAGAAAAGAACACGATCCCTACAGTCAAACATGGCGGCGTTTCCCTGATGTTTTGGGGTTGCTTTGCTGCCTCTGGCACTGGACTGCTTGACCGTGTGCATGGCATTATGAAGTCTGAAGACTACCAACAAATTTTGCAGCATTATGTAGGGCCCAGTGTGAGAAAGCTGGGTCTCCCTCAGAGGTCATGGGTCTTCCAGCAGGACAATGACCCAAAACACACTTCAAAAAGCTCTAGAAAATGGTTTGAGAGAAAGCACTGGAGACTTCTAAGGTGGCCAGCAATGAGTCCAGACCTGAATCCCATAGAACACCTGTGGAGAGATCTAAAAATGGCAGTTTGGAGAAGGCATCCTTCAAATATCAGGGACCTGGAGCAGTTTGCCAAAGAAGAATGGTCTAAAATTCCAGCAGAGCATTGTAAGAAACTCATTGATGGTTACCGGAAGTGGTCGGTCGCAGTTATTTTGACTAAAGGTTGTGCAACCAAGTATTAGGCTGAGGGTGCCAATACTTTTGTCTGGCCCATTTTTGGAGTTTTGTGTGAAATGATCAATGTTTTGCCTTTTGCCTAATTCTCTTTTGTGTTTTTTCATTTAAGACAAACTAAATGAAGATAATAATACCAAATAATTTGTGTTTGCAATCATTTTCAGGAAGAGAATGAGTATTATCTGACAGAATTGCAGGGGTGTCAATACTTTTGGCCATGACTGTGTGTGTGTGTGTGTGTGTGTAATATATATATATTACAGAATGCATTTTCTGCACAGCTGTTTGTAGCATGTAGTGAGCTGGCATTAATGTCTGATCTGCTGAGTTGTCGGTAGCAGTCCTGCATCTCGTTTCCTCTCCATTTTGTCCAGTAAGAGTTGTAATTTGGGCTCCTTTCCTCTCGTATCTTCTTATTGACTGCAAGGTTGGCTAAGTTACAAGACAGAAAAGAAGAATCACATTTTCTTATGATTACTTATTTTTTCCCTTCTGAAGCCTTCATTCGTTGCTGCTACAGTAGACTTTCTGCCAGTCCCATAACTTGCGCCCATCTGTTACATCTATGCAGCTCACCACCTTGGATGTTAATAATTGCTGATTTGATACTTACTCTAGTTTCGGTCTCCAGCTGCATTCCTCTTATCACTCATTATTCATTTATTTCATTCATCTATGGATGCACCAAAAAATCGTATGCCATAAGGATCATCAGTATAAAAGCAGATTTTTACAGATAGATTACAATTATGCAGCATGTAAATGATTAATAGCTGCTGGAAGAAAACGGATGGCCATGGATGATAAGTGAGAAATGAACCATCCCACTATTCTGGACGAAACTGATCAATTTTTTTATACTCTGGTGTGAGTCTACCCTAAGAAATATGAAGACAACAATTTCCAGCAAATAACAATATCTGTGAAAAACACCTGGAGAAAGTACAACTTAGTCACCATATTCAATGGGCTAAAATTGGCTGAACTTGCCGATACCAGTGGGATTTTCCGACAAAATGTGTACTATGACCTCCCAACTTCCTCACCTTACAGATAAGGGTTGGCTATTTTGAATTATAACCCCCAACCCTTTCACTAATCAGGGGTTAGCCGCTGCCAGAGTTATTTGGCAGCTTCTTTCTTCTTGAAAGTGCATAAACATTACACTAATACACGGTAATAACCAATGACATGACCTAACAATGTTGTGTGAGCGCTGACATAGCAGGAATGACGACGGTCTGGGACGAATGTGTGAAATTTTTGGCAATGTGATGGGCAGTGAAGCTATTAAAGAAAATCTCTTAGCAGGTTTTTAAAATGTAATGTGACAGTATAATGTTATAGAGACAAAGACCCCAATTCCAGTAATATATCACTTAGTTTACTGGGTGCAGCAGTTCAGGTAGAGTCACAGGTTTCTCTGCTATAGATTGAGCAGAGCCCAGTTGTTGATCTGTGTATAACCGGCCCACACCGCAGCTTTCTGTGTACAGTGGCAGAGAGCTGCTAATCAGTGCTGGGGGCGTGGCTGGACTACCCTGCACTTGCCAAGTAGTCCTGTAGTGATAATCTCCTGCTGATAAACCATTAATTGTAAAGAAACCCTAACACAGCCCAGTAAATGAGACATCCCTGTAAGGGTAGTACAGTAAAAGGGAGATGTGACCTCTGGGACGCATGCTTGCACAAGTTTCCATGTTATCCCTTTACTACTTTGGTCCTACGGGATGCTAGCACTTATTTCTCATATTACTCACATACTGCGGTACTACGTGATTTACAAAGGTCACACCTGCCTTCTTTTGTAGTGATATGCAAAGTTCACCAGGTGAAATGTAATCTTACACATTGTAGCAATTCTGTAATAATGGTGTTTGGAGGCTAAAATACCCCACAGAATCAAGGAGACCCTACTAAATATATTTATTCAGCCATAATATATCTAAAAAGGTATGATGGCATGGTGAGATGTAGTGTATACAGACATCACCAATACCTGTCACTTCCATACCCATTTGGCCATATACTTTAATCTGGATTTCTTATTCACAACTGTTTCTTTAGACTATTTGCCAACTATATTTATTTTTTTGTTATATTTTTTTTTCTTCCTTCTCCACATATCATTCTTGCAAATGAATAAATCACGTTGGACTCATGTCATGCTGCTGTAACATATCCGTTATTCCTTCTTTTATGAGCTTTTTAAATTATTTCTGTTTTGTATTTTTTCGTGTGTTATGTCACATTTTTCCACATACACGGTGTTACTGTCACCTGTAATATTAGATTTGTACATGTATATGCTCCATTGTACTGACGGAGATCTATTGTTGACCGAAACGTTTATGACCATTCTGGATGGATTTTTATAATGCACCTCTCCATTGCACCTATCTGGAGTGCTGAATTTATGTCCATTGCTAAGAATTCAATCACTTGTGCAGTAATAAGGAAATCCTGGTATCCCAATCTGGGGGTCACTTGAGGAATGGAGGTTTGAAGCCCATGTTTCAGTTTTTTCTCACCTAGCATTTGTATGACACCCGTATGACATGCATATCTGTGCGTTTCTAACATCCGCTTTTACATACAGGATTTCTCTACATCATTTCAAACTAGTTTAGTAACTAATAAAACAATCTTAGATACAGATATAGATAGATGATACATAGGTGCAAATGAGATATATGATCAGTGCAGTGTAGCTTACTGTACATATATTTAGCTCATAATTAAATACGTTAAAAAAAAAAAAATAGTGTGGGATCCCCCGAATTTTTAATAGCCAGTCGAGGCAAAGTCATCACCTGGGAACTGCTGTTTATTGCCTCGGAGGCTGGTAATAAACCTGGAGCTTCCTAGGTCATCAGCTCACAGATATCTACTTAGCATGTATTTTTCCTTTAAAGGCTGTGTGCTCACGTTCAGGAATTTTAAAACCACGAAAAAAACCGCATACATTAAGCATCCTATTATTAGAATGTATTCCGCAATTTTAGTGCACATGCTGCGTTTTGTTCCGCGGCGGAATCGCATTCCGGAAAAAAACGCAGCATGTTCATTCTTTGTGCGGAATCGCGGGGATTCCGCACACATAGGAGTGCATTGATCCGCTTACTTTCCACATGTGGCTATGCCCACCATTCGGGAAGTAAGCGAATCATGTGCGGTTGGTACCCAGGGTGGAGGAGAGGAGACTCTCCTCCAGGCCCTGGGAACCTTATAATTGTTAAAAAAAAGAATTAAAATAAAAAATCGTGATATTCTCACCTTCCGGCGTCACCGGCAGTCTTTGCCATGCTTCCGTTCCCAAGGATGCTTTGTGGCAATGACCTGTGATGACGTGGGTCTCGCGAGTCACAAGGTCATCGGAGGTCATTGCCGCTAGGCATTATTGGGAACGGAATCACGCGAGGAGTGGGAAGACTGCTGGAGACGCCGGAAGGTGAGAATATCACAATTTATTATTTTTTAAATTATTTTTAACATTATATCTTTTTACTTGCATAGGCAGCATCAATAGTAAAAAGTTGGTCACACTTGTCAAACACTATGTTTGACAAGTGTGAACAACCTGTCAATCAGTTTTCCAAGCGATGCTACAGATCGCTTGGAAAACACTAGCATTCTGCAAGCTACTTACGCTTGTGAAACGCTAGTGTTTAGCGGGGAAAACGCATGCCAATTCCGCATGCATTTTTCCCGCGGCAGGGAGTTCCGGATTTGCCGCGGACATATCTACGGCAATTCCGGACGTGTGCACATAGCCAAAGGGAATCTGTCACCTCAAAATTCGCCTATAAGCTGCGGCCACCGCCATTAGGGGCTTATCTACAGCATTCTGTAATGCTGTAGATAAGCCCCCGATGTCACCTGAAAGATAAGAAAAACAAGATAGATTATATTCACCCTGGGGCGGTCCGGTCCGATGGGCGTTGTGGTCTCGATCCGGGGCCTCCCATCTTCATACCATGTCGTTGTCCTCTTCTTGTCTTCCTTTCGTGACTCCTGCGCAGGCGTACATTATCTGCCCTGTTGAGGGCAGAGCAAAGTACTGCAGTGCGCAGGCGCTGGGCCTCTCTGACCTTTCCCGGGGCCTGCGCCCTGCAGTACTTTGCTCTGCACTCAACAGGGCAGATAATGTACGCCTGCGCCGCGGCAGGAAGACAAGAAGAGGACGTCATCCTATGAAGATAGGAGGCGCTGGACCCGGACCTGCGACGCCCATCAGACCGGACTGCAGCAGGGACCGCCCCTGGGTGAGTATACTCTAACCTCTTTTTCTCATCTTTCAGGTTACATCGGGGGCATATCTACATAATTCCAGAATGCTGTAGATAAGCCCCTGATGCCGGTGGCAACAGCTTATAGGTGAATTTTGGGGTGATAGATTCCCTTTAATCTAATATATAATTGCCTAGAAAACTACTTCCTGCAATTTGTGCCAACTTCCGTGGCTTTGTCCGGAGCTAATGTCCGGAGCTAATGTCCGGAGCTAATGTCCGGAGCTAATGTCCGGAGCTAATGTCCGGAGATAAGTGACGTCAACAGTGTCCAGTGTCTGATTGGTTGCCGCCTGCTGCGAGCGACCAATCAGAAACGTGCCGTACTGTGACACACTCCGCCCGCCATTTTGGTGTGATTTTTGAATTTTTACCTCACAGCAAGTTTCTACTGCGTGGAGGCGGGCCCAGTGACGTTGCTCTTCAAGTTCCTGCCGAATTTCGTCAAAAAAATGATAATACCATTTACCAAAACTATATATATTTAGTTGTGAAGTGGTTCAGTGACATTTTCACACCAATTTTGAACTTTTGCTTGGTGTTTTCTCCATATACTGCCTATTATTTTTGTTCTTTCTTACTATTATTTATTAATTGTATTATTCTTACATTTGAATAAATAAAGTATATATGGATTCTAGACTCCCGATTCTTTAGAATCGGGCTTGTTATCTTTGTCTAATATCTAAATTTGTTTTGTGATCTGAAACATTTAAGTGTGACAAACATGCAAAAGACTAGGAAATCTGTAAGGGGCAAACGCTTTTTCACAGCACTGTGTATTACGACAGTCATAATGTACCGTTAGATTTGCCGTACTTCTATCCTCTTGCATCTGTTGTGAGCTGCTTTCAAAATTCGAATAGAGTTCACAGCAAACATAGGTCCGGGCTGCACGGTGCCGACTGTGGTCACTATAACCTTCATGCCTGGTGTCCCACAGTTCGGACCCCTGATGCACCAGAACCAGCATCCGTTCCACATTGATGATGTGAGCCATATTGATGGTTTCCGTAGAATCGTGTTATGGTTTTTTTTGTTTTCCTTTTAAAACATCCCTTGTGTCAAAGGGTGATCTTCCTGGATTGTCCTAATGTAATTTCCTGCATACATAGTTTATTTTTTATATGGACACAATACGGATCACATACGCACAGTCTGTGTACTGTCCGTTTTTTTTAGCACCCATGGACTTTCATTGGCGAGTCTCGTCCGATATACACTTTTTTTTTGTGTTCTCTGCCCGACCTGAGCTGAGAAAAAAAATTGCAGATGAGTACAGAATCATTAACTAACATTGGTCAGAGTGCAATCTGATTTTTTTTCTTTCTTTATTTTTTTTTTTATCGGATTGCACTCGTCCGTTTTTAACACAGATGAGTGTTTTCCTTTAGGGTGACTTCAAAGGAAAAATAAACTCCAAGCAAATGTGGCGCTAAGCACCTACGGATTTTTCGAATGAATCCACTTCCAGTGAAAAAATGTTGATAAAAATTCATGTATTCATTCTTTTCTTTTTTATTTATTATATTCTCTTTATGGGCTTTGTTTATGAAACCATGATATTCCTTATTAAAATTGGCTGAAGGATCATTTGTTAGAATTTCATAATATTTAGTATCAGATAGGATGTTATAGGCTTCTTTCAAGTAATCAGACCTAGCCTGAATCACTACCCCTCCCTCCTTATCTGCCTGTCTTATCACAATCTCTGTGTTGTTTTTCAAGGAATTCAATGCATTTTTTTCTTGTTGTGTGATGTTCTCTTTGTAAACATTTTTAAAGTTTTTTTTTAATATTTTTTTTGTTTTTATCCTTTTACTCTTGCCAAAAGCTTTCTGTTCCTCATTAGAACTAAGGGTACTGTCACACAGTGGCACTTTGATCGCTACGACGGCACGATCCGTGATGTTCCAGCGATATCGTTACGATCTCGCTGTGTCTGACACGCTACTGCGATCAGGGACCCCGCTGAGAATCGTACGTCGTAGCAGATCGTTTGAAACTTTATTTCGTCGCTGGATCTCCCGCTGACATCGCTGAATCGGCATGTGTGACGCCGATTCAGCGATGTCTTCACTGGTAACCAGGGTAAACATCGGGTTACTAAGCGCAGGGCCGCGCTTAGTAACCCGATATTTACCCTGGTTACCAGTGTAAATGTAAAAAAAAACAAACACTACATACTTACCTTCCCGGTGTCTGGTCATGTCCCTCGCCTTCAGCTTCCTGCACTGACTTGTGAGTGCCGGCCAGCCGTAAAGTACAGCGGTGACGTCACCGCTGTGCTTTCCGGCTGTCCGGCGCTCACTGTCAGTGCAGAGAAGCACAGCGCCGGGGGACGCGACAGGAATGTAAGTATGTACTGTTTGTTTTTTTTACTTTTACACTGGTAACCAGGGTAAATATCGGGTTACTAAGCGCAGCCCTGCGCTTAGTAACCCGATGTTTACCCTGGTTACCAGGGGACTTCGGGATCGTTGGTCGCTGGAGAGCTGTCTGTGTGACAGCTCTCCAGCGATCAAACAGCGACGCTGCAGCGATCGACATCGTTGTCGTATCGCTGCAGCGTCGTTTTAGTGTGACAGTACCCTAAGACTATTTTTATTCAGATTCCTGAACTCTTCTGAAACAAGATGAAAAAATGTCTCTAGACAATGCCCCCTATGGTGGGTCGGATAAAACGAAGAGACAGGCACTACTTCTTTATGTAGGTAGTTGCTAGCACTTGTGGTCCCTGTTTCCAAAATATCTATATTTTTATCAACTGGTTTCGTATCCGTTTGTACTGTGGCATTTCTTTCTTTAATTGTGAAGTGCCTCAATAGGGTTAATTTTCTTGTGAATCTATTTAAGTCCAAAAATAACTCAAAATCATTGGTGTTTTGTGATGGACAAAAAATTTAACCCTTTCGTTAGGATGCCCATTTCAGTGGGTGATAACGAGTGATCAGAGAGATTAAAAAATTTTACTGTTGGAATACTTTTTATCTCCTCATTAATCCCTGTACTTATTTTATTCTGATCTACCGATACTGTAGATTTATCACACTTATTCCTAATTTCTGATATTTTTAATTCATTTGGCTTTCTAAATGTTTTGAATTTTTTAGATTTTTTTTATTTTTTTTTTGTGAGGCCTCTGCCTCTTGTCCCTCTTTTTCTCTTTTTCTTTTTTTGCCCATTTGTGTTGGCAATTTTTGGAAATAACGTGTGATTCGATTCTGTTGTATGTTTGGTGGAGGATGAGAATTGTTCATTTTCACTTCGCTCGTATGGGTGAACATTTGGGGGTTCGTGTTTGTTATATATGAATAATGAGTCTCTTTAGAGGCTACCATGTAGTTATTCGTCAGGAAAGGAGAACCTGATCCCCGGTCCTGCCCTGCTAATCCCTTCTAGGAACCCTCATAAATAAGAAAGCTTGGAGGTTGTAACATCACTTTATAGTGCTTATTGTATGTCTGGTTTTTTTGTTTTGTTTGTTTTTGCTACCTGATGAAGGCTGCACTGTAATATTAGCCGAAACGCGTTGTACTGTATTTTAAAAATATTTTACAAATATATTTAATTTTTTATTTTGAGAAAATAAATGAATTTTTATTAACATTTTTTCACTGGAAGTGGATGCATTCGAAAAATCCATAGGTGCTTAGCGCCACATTTGCTTGGAGTTTATTTTTCCTTTGAAGTCGCCACCTATGTGGATCGGAAGCAGGATCAACACATAGTTCTCCAAAGTGAGCTGCACACCTTATTGGATTATACAACATACGGAGAAGAGTTGTCTAAAGAATTGATTCCTTGAGAATCTCAACGTGCATTTCTTACCGATAAAAGGTGAGCATAACCACAATTAAAAGAATTTTTTTAACTGTTGGTAAAAACGTATTACGCTCAGAGGAAGCGCCGCACTTGTCTCTTTTTCCTCTTTCCCTAAACCAGGGTATTTCTAAAGATCCTTTAGGGTGAGGCAGATGTAGGTACACTTGTTAGTATGGGCCTCTGGGTATTGTCCGTGTGTCACGCTCGCCATGATATGTCAATAAACTGAAGTACGGCTCGGTCACATGCACCTCAAAGCTTCACCTGCTTGTATTCATCAAACAGGCTTCTAAGCCCTGGTAGAAACATCCTACATATGCGTTACCATAAGGCTATGTTCACACGTTGCTTTTTTCCTGCAGGCAAAACCTGCTCTCTTGGCAGGATAGAAGCTGCATATATAAAGCAGGTTTTGCTGTGTATTTGATGTTTGTTTGTTTTTTTGTTGTTGCTTTTTTAGTGTCTTTTGTGCATGCTGATAAAGTTTATTGCCCACAAAAAAATGCGGTACACCAAAAATGCCGCAAAACGCGATACCTGCGATTTTTGCTTTTTTTGCACTTACGCATTGCTTTCTATGAGTGTAAAAACGGTAAAAGAAGTGACATGCAGCAGTTTTCCAATTCAGTGAGGAAAAAAAAAACTAATGCTAGGGCATTGATCCAGGGAACTAGTCTGATTGCCGTATGTGGAGTCGGGAAGGAATTTTTTTCCCCAAAGTGGAACTTACTCTTTGCCACATGGGTTTTTTTTTGCCTTCCTCTGGATCAACATGTTAGGGCATGTTAGGTTAGGCTATGGGTTGAACCAGATGGACTTAAAGTCTTCCTTCAACCTTAATAACTATGTAACAATTTACATTTACATTAAACTACTGTAAAACACACCTTAAAATTTGCATTAAAAAATGCACACAGCAGATAGATTTTATAAATTGACTTGTCAACAAAAACATACGATACCATCGTAGAAAGAATCTACTTTCGTCACCTGGTTCTAAAGTATTTTTTCATGAAATATGAAAGAAACCTTGGAATATCTAGTGACCTTGTCCGCTATCTTTCCCATTGGAGGAGGCAGGTTGGTAGCAGTAGAATCATATGGACAATTACGGTACTACACTAGCACCACTCCTTAATAATTGGGGGTCTTTGATGGTCAGCGATACGCTCCATACAGCCGCCCCTGGCCAGTCTATTGACACTGGCGGAAGTGATCAATGGATACAGGTGTCACTCTTCATTCGTTGGCTCTCCTGTCTTGGTGGTCCCAGGATGACTGTACCTTCGCTTTGCTTGGTGGGCTTCATCTGCTCTACGCCATCCTGGAGATGGTTTCATGTTCTCTTTAGATTTTCTGTACGTCCTCATTGTGACATTATTTCTGGCCCTTCTTCTTTCTGTCTGGCCCTTCCCTTCTGATCTCGCACAACAGGTTTTTTGTTTTTTTTGTCCATCAAGCTAAATGTTTTTTTCCTTTCTCAAAGTATCTAAAGCTATGGAATATTTCTGGTTCACTAACCAAATAATTCTACCTTTAGAATTGACAAACAATGTGCTGAAATGTATTGCTCATGCCTTACACCTTTTTTGGCCATTGGTGGAAAACCTCACAATCAGTTTGTAGTTTTCATTTATATACATTTGCATTACATATGACATTGATAATTTTTTTTATTGCATTCTTGGGTAGAACTGAAAATTTTTTTTTTTGTGTGTCTTTGGCGTTCATTGTATGCATGTGTTTAAATAATTTTATATTTTGAAATGCCAGACTTTTATAAACGTGGTCATGTCAATAATCCTTTATATTTTAACCCCTTTACCCCCAAGGGTGGTTTGCACGTTAATGACCGGGCCAATTTTTACAATTCTGACCACTGTCCCTTTATGAGGTTATAACTCTGGAACGCTTCAATGGATCCTGGTGATTCTGACATTGTTTTCTCGTGACATATTGTACTTCATGACAATGGTAAAAATTATTTGATAGTACCTGCGTTTATTTGTGAAAAAAACGGAAATTTGGCAAAAATTATGAAAATTTCGCAATTTTCCAACTTTGAATTTTTATGCAATTAAATCACAGAGATATGTCACACAAAATACTTAATAAGTAACATTTCCCACATGTCTACTTTACATCAGCACAATTTTGGAACCAAAATTTTTTTTTGTTAGGGAGTTATAAGGGTTAAAAGTTGACCAGCAATTTCTCATTTCTCCAACACCATTTTATTTTAGGGACCACATCTCATTTGAAGTCATTTTGAGGGGTCTATATGATAGAAAATACCCAAGTGTGACACCATTCTAAAAACTACACCCCTCAAGGTGCTCAAAACCATATTCAAGAAGTTTATTAACCCTTCTGGTGCTTCACAGGAATTTTTTGAATGTTTAAATAAAAATGAACATTTAACTTTTTTTCACAAAAAATTTAATTCAGCTCCAATTTGTTTTATTTTACCAAGGGTAACAGGAGAAAATGGACCCCAAACATTGTTGTACAATTTGTCCTGAGTATGCCAATACCCCACATGTGGGGGTAAACCACTGTTTGGGCGCATGGCAGAGCTCGGAAGGGAAGGAGCGCCGTTTGACTTTTCAATGCAAAATTGACAGGAATTGAGATGGGACGTCATGTTGCGTTTGAAGAGCCACTGATGTGCCTAAACATTGAAACCCCCCACAAGTGACACCATTTTGGAAAGTAGACCCCCTAAGGAACTTATCTAGAGGTGTGGTGAGCACTTTGACCCACCAAGTGCTTCACAGAAGTTTATAATGTAGAACCGTAAAAATAAAAAATCATATTTTTTCACAAAAATTATCTTTTTGCCCCCAATTTTTTATTTTCCCAAGGGTAAGAGAAGAAATTGGACCCCAAAAGTTGTTGTACAATTTGTCCTGAGTACGCTGATACCCCATATGTGGGGGTAAACCACTGTTTGGGTGGATGGGAGAGCTCGGAAGGGAAGGAGCGCCGTTTGACTTTTCAAAGCAAAATTGACAGGAATTGAGATGGGACGCCATGTTGCGTTTCAAGAGCCACTGATGTACCTAAACAGTAGAAACCCCCCACAAGTGACACCATTTTGGAAAGTAGACCCCCTTAGGAACTTATCTAGATGTGTGCTGAGCGCTTTGACCCACCAAGGGCTTCACAGAAGTTTATAATGGAGAGCCGTAAAAATAAAACAAAAATTTTTTCCCACAAAAATTATTTTTTAGCCCCCAGTTTTGTATTTTCCCGAGGGTAAGAGGAGAAATTCGACCCCAAAAGTTGTTGTCCAATTTGTCCTGAGTACGCTGATACCCCGTATGTTGGGGGAAACCAACGTTTGAGCGCATGGCAGAGCTCGGAAGGGAAGGAGCGCCATTTGGAATGCAGACTTAGATGGAATGGTCTGCAGACGTCACATTGCGTTTGCAGAACCCTTAATGTACCTAAACAGTAGAAACCCCCCACAAGTGACCCCATATTGGAAACTAGACCCCCCAGGGAACTAATCTAGATGTGTTGTGAGAACTTTGAACCCCCAAGTGTTTCACTACAGTTTATAACGCAGAGCCGTGAAAATAAAAAATCTTTTTTTTTCCCACAAAAAATATGTTTCAGCCCCGAGTTTTGTATTTTCCCAAGGGTAGCAGGAGAAATTGGACCCCAAAAGTTGTTGTCCTATTTGTCCTGAGTACGCTGATACCCCATATGTTGGGGTAAACCCCTGTTTGGGCACACGGGAGAGCTCGGAAGGGAAGAAGCACTGTTTTACTTTTTCAACGCAGAATTGGCTGGAATTGAGATCGGATGCCATGTCGCGTTTGGAGAGCCCCTGATGTGCCTAAACAGTGGAAACCCCCCAATTATAACTGAAACCCTAATCCAAACACATCCCTAACCCTAATCCCAACAGTAACCCTAACCACACCTCTAACCCTGACACACCCCTAACCCTAATCCCAACCCTATTCCCAACCGTAAATGTAATCTAAACCCTAACTGTAACTTTAGCCCCAACCCAAACTGTAGAACTAGCCCTAACCCTAGCCCTAACCCTAATCCTAACCCTAGCCCTAACCCTAGCCCTAGCCCTAGCCCTAACCCTAGCCCTAACCCTAACCCTAGCCCTAACCCTAGCCCTAGCCCTAACCCTAGCCCTAACCCTAGCCCTAACCCTAGCCCTAACTCTAACCCTAGCCCTAATGGGAAAATGGAAATAAATACATTTTTTTAATTTTTCCCTAACTAAGGGGGTGATGAAGGGGGGTTTGATTTACTTTTATAGCGGGTTTTTTAGCGGATTTTTATGATTGGCAGCTGTCACACACTGAAAGACGCTTTTTATTGCAAAAAATATTTTTTGCGTTACCACATTTTGAGAGCTATAATTTTTCTATATTTTGGTCCACAGAGTCATGTGAGGTCTTGTTTTTTGCGGGACGAGTTGATGTTTTTATTGGTAACATTTTCGGGCACGTGACATTTTTTGATCGCTTTTTATTCCGATTTTTGTGAGGCAGAATGACCAAAAACCAGCTATTCATGAATTTCTTTTGGGGGAGGCGTTTATACCGTTCCGCGTTTGGTAAAATTGATGAAGCAGTTTTATTCTTCGGGTCAGTACGATTACAGCGACACCTCATTTATATCATTTTTTTATGTTTTGGCGCTTTTATACGATAAAAACTATTTTATAGAAAAAATAATTATTTTTGCATCGCTTTATTCTCAGGACTATAACTTTTTTATTTTTTTGCTGATGATGCTGTATGGCGGCTCGTTTTTTGCGGGACAAGATGACGTTTTCAGCGGTACCATGGTTAGTTATATCTGTCTTTTTGATCGCGTGTTATTCCACTTTTTGTTCGGCGGTATGATAATAAAGCGTTGTTTTTTGCCTCGTTTTTTTTTTTTTTTTTTCTTACGGTGTTTACTGAAGGGGTTAACTAGTGGGCCAGTTTTATAGGTCGGGCCGTTACGGACGCGGCAATACTAAATATGTGTACTTTTATTGTTTTTTTTTTTTTATTTAGATAAAGAAATGTATTTATGGGAATAATATTTTTATTTTTTTCATTATTTTGGAATCTTTTTTTTTATTTTTTTTTACACATTTGAAATTTTTTTTTTTAACTTTTTTACTTTGTCCCAGGGGGGGACATCACAGATCAGTGATCTGACAGTTTGCACAGCACTCTGTCAGATCACTGATCTGACATGCAGCGCTGCAGCCTTCACAGTGCCTGCTCTGAGCAGGCTCTGTGAAGCCACCTCCCTCCCTGCAGGACCCGGATCCGCGGCCATCTTGGATCCGGGGCTGGAGGGAGCAGGGAGGGAGGTGAGACCCTCGCAGCAACGCGATCACATCGCGTTGCTGCGGGGGGCTCAGGGAAGCCCGCAGGGAGCCCCTTCCCTGCGCGGTGCTTCCCTGTACCGCCGGCACATTGCGATCATCTTTGATCGCGGTGTGCCGGGGGTTAATGTGCCGGGGGCGGTCCGTGACCGCTCCTGGCACATAGTGCCGGATGTCAGCTGCGATAAACAGCTGACACCCGGCCGCGATCGGCGGCGCTCCCCCCGTGAGCGCTGCCGATCGCATATGACGTACTATTGCGTCCTTGGGAAGTAAAGCCCACCCCACATGGACGCAATAGTACATCTAATGGCAGAAAGGGGTTAATTTATATTTATTATTTATAATAATTTATTTTATTTCTAAAATTTCAAACTGGAAAAAGGGGAGTGGAATAAATTTTTATGCATTTTTTTAATTTATTTATTTTAATTTTGTGATGTTCTTAAAAGCGGTTTTTATTGTTTTGCTTTCTTTTTTTAATCTCCCTAGGTGGCGTTAACCAGTGCTTGTTTGATCGCTTATACTATATACTGCAGTACCACAGTATGCGAGGGGCAATCCAAAAGTAATGATAATCAATACTAAACACAATGAATATAGTCAAATTTTGTTTTTATTTTTCTACGTAGTCTCCTAACAAGTCTATACATTTAGTCCATCTCTTTTCTAAACTTAGAATTCCCTTCGAAAAAAATTCTTGATCTTGACCCTCAAAAAAATCCCCAACAGCGGTTATCACGTCGCTATTGTCATCAAATTTCTTGCCCCGGAGGTGTTCCTTGAGCCGCGGAAAGAGAAAGAAGTCACTGGGGGCTAGATCTGGCCAATAGGGGGGTGTTCCACCCGTTCAAAGCCCGCTTCTTCAATGGTAGCCATGGCAACTGCAGCTTTGTGAGCCGCCGCGTTATCTTGGTGAAACAACACTCCAGCCCGCAGTTTGCCGCGCCTTTTCTCCTTGATAGCCTCCCACAATCTTCTTATTTGTTCTGCGTCGTAGGAGCCCGTAATAGTGGCTCCCTTCTCCAAATAGTCCACCATAATAATTCCTTCAGCGTCCCAAAAAACGGACGCCATAACCTTCCCTGCTGAGCTTGACACTTTGAATTTCTTCGGCGTTGGTTCGTCGGCTCGTTTCCACGTCATCGATTGTTGTTTAGTTTCGGGATCAAAGTGGTGGATCCAGGTCTTGTCCATGGTCAAAAAACGTGACAAAAAATTTTCCTTGTCTGCTTGGAACTTTTCGAGATTTGCTATTGAAATGTCAACTCGTTTCTTCTTTTGCTCGTCGGTTAACGTTTTTGGCACCCAACGCGCGGAGACCTTTCTCATATGCAATTCTTTTGCAAGAATTTATTGAATACTGCCATATGAGATCCCTGTGACCTCAGCTACATGCCTGATAGTCACTCTTCGATCTGCCAATACAACTTCTTCAACTTTTTTCACGTTTTCTTCATTGAGAGACGTGGATGGGCGTCCTTGACGATGTTCATCTTCCGTCGATGTTCTTCCCAGCTTAAATTCCTTGGCCCAGCATGCAACTGTGTAATATGGAGGAGAAGAGTCCCCCAATGTTTCCACCAAGTCGCTGTGTATGTCTTTGGTAGTCATTTTTTTCAAGCAGAGGTATTTGATGACAGGTCTGAGCTCGTTTTTTTTCCATTTTGATGTTCACTCCTCGGCAGTTCATATTCAAATGAATGTAGCTCCCGGGAATCGTGGTCTATTTAAGTGATTTTTTTTTCCTGGACTAGTGGGTACCTAAGAGAGAAGAAAACATTTTATTTTAATTTCTGTGTGCAATAGAAATAACCGATTTCATTACTTTTGGATCGCCCCTCGTATAGTACAAATCGTGGTCTCCTTTGCTGAATTCGAATTGTCAGCAGTTCTGTGGCTGCCATGGAAACTTATTGTTCCCCCTTGCGCAGTCAGTGATTGACAGCACAGCAGCAGTAAAATAGTTGAACAGCAGCAATCGCTCCTGTTGCGGGCCGATGCTGAGTATTTAATACAGCGGCACACCTCCTGAGCCTGCTCCATACTCACGCTCACCCATGCTTGAGAAAAGCTCATTGGAGTTAAAAGTCACATGGGTGAATAAACAGTTCAGTTCATTGGATGTGCTGTTCACTATCTATATTTTTGTTAGACTGTGGTGGTGGTCAGTAACCAAGGCAACGAGCAGTACACAATAAAAACCAGGGATTCAAGCTTCAGGAGGCTAATTTGCATATTCCAGGTGCCTTCTGGGAGAAGCGAAGTCTCCCTAAGCTAGAAGATCGTTGGGTACAGCCGGGACCAGCTGCTTCGAAAGCATCACCAAACCAGGGATTCAAGCTTCAGGAGGCTAATTTGCATATTCCAGGTGCCTTCTGGGAGAAGCGAAGTCTCCCTAAGCTAGAAGATCGTTGGGTACAGCCGGGACCAGCTGCTTCGAAAGCATCACCAAACCAGGGATTCAAGCTTCAGGAGGCTAATTTGCATATTCCAGGTGCCTTCTGGGAGAAGCGAAGTCTCCCTAAGCTAGAAGATCGTTGGGTACAGCCGGGACCAGCTGCTTCGAAAGCATCACCAAACCAGGGATTCAAGCTTCAGGAGGCTAATTTGCATATTCCAGGTGCCTTCTGGGAGAAGCGAAGTCTCCCTAAGCTAGAAGATCATTGGGTACAGCCGGGACCAGCTGCTTCGAAAGCATCACCAAACCAGGGATTCAAGCTTCAGGAGGCTAATTTGCATATTCCAGGTGCCTTCTGGGAGAAGCGAAGTCTCCCTAAGCTAGAAGATCGTTGGGTACAGCCGGGACCAGCTGCTTCGAAAGCATCACCAAACCAGGGATTCAAGCTTCAGGAATTTTTGCCTGTAGGACATTATTGCAAGAGAGCTTGGCTGAGTAGATTACACAAGAAGGAAAACACACAGCAAGTCAGCAGGATCTAGGAGCAACATGGCAGATGTGACAACCTACATGGTGAGCTGCAGCATGTGCTACATGTTCACAGATCGACCAGAAGAAGAATCCAATTTCACCTGTCAGAAGTGTAGACTAGTGGCCCTTTTAGAAGAAAAGGTGCGGGGTCTGGAAGAAAGAATAGCAACTTTGAAACTCATCAAAGAGAATGAAGACTTTCTAGACAGAACAGAAGCATCTCTACTGGTCACAGAAGGTGCAAAAAGTGTCAGAGAACCTCCAAAAGCAGATGAGTGGAAGCATGTGACCAAAAGAAGCAAGAAGACCATGGAGAAATCACCAACCACACAACTGAAGAACCGATATCAAATCTTTGTAGAGGATGAAGATGGCACACCTAAGAATGAAGCAATACCAGCAAGCAAAAAAGAAAAGGGCACACAGCAACAAGTGACAGCAAAAAGTACAGCCAAGAAGCAACGAAGAGTGGTGGTGGTGGGAGACTCACTACTGAAAGGCACAGAAGCAGCCATCTGCAGACCGGACATAACTGCAAGAGAAGTATGCTGCCTTCCAGGTGCGATGATCAAGGATGTGACCGATAGGATACCAAAGCTCTTCAGCTCCAAGGACGTCCACCCATTTCTTCTGATACATGTTGGCACCAATGACACGGCAAGGAAGGACCTACCGACAATCTGCAAGGACTTTGAAGAGTTTGGGAAGAAAGTAAAGGAACTGGATGCACAGGTAGTTTTTTCTTCTATCCTTCCAGTAGACGGGCATGGCACCAGGAGATGGAACAGGATCCTTGATGCAAACAACTGGCTAAGACGATGGTGCAGACAACAAGGATTTGGATTCCTGGACCACGGTGTGAATTACTGGTATGATGGACTCCTCGCCAGAGACGGACTACACCTCAACAAACCTGGGAAACACACATTCGCCAGAAGACTCGCTACACTCATCAGGAGGGCGTTAAACTAGAAGAAGAGGGGACGGGAAGAAAAACATTAGACTCGAACAAAGACGACTCAGGAAAACATACTCAGAAGGGAGGTAAGAACATTTCTAAAACAATCCACAGTGAGGAGACTGGAACAAAACAAAATCTTCTAAACTGCATGCTCGCAAACGCCAGAAGCCTGACAAACAAGATGGAAGAACTAGAAGCAGAAATATCTACAGGTAACTTTGACATAGTGGGAATAACCGAGACATGGTTAGATGAAAGCTATGACTGGGCAGTTAACTTACAGGGTTACAGTCTGTTTAGAAAGGATCGTAAAAATCGGAGAGGAGGAGGGGTTTGTCTCTATGTAAAGTCTTGTCTAAAGTCCACTTTAAGGGAGGATATTAGCGAAGGGAATGAGGATGTCGAGTCCATATGGGTTGAAATTCATGGAGGGAAAAATGGTAACAAAATTCTCATTGGGGTCTGTTACAAACCCCCAAATATAACAGAAAGCATGGAAAGTCTACTTCTAAAGCAGATAGATGAAGCTGCAACCCATAATGAGGTCCTGGTTATGGGGGACTTTAACTACCCGGATATTAACTGGGAAACAGAAACCTGTGAAACCCATAAAGGCAACAGGTTTCTGCTAATAACCAAGAAAAATTATCTTTCACAATTGGTGCAGAATCCAACCAGAGGAGCAGCACTTTTAGACCTAATACTATCTAATAGACCTGACAGAATAACAAATCTGCAGGTGGTTGGGCATTTAGGAAATAGCGACCACAATATTGTGCAGTTTCACCTGTCTTTCACTAGGGGGACTTGTCAGGGAGTCACAAAAACATTGAACTTTAGGAAGGCAAAGTTTGAACAGCTTAGAGATGCCCTTAATCTGGTAGACTGGGACAATATCCTCAGAAATGAGAATACAGATAATAAATGGGAAATGTTTAAGAACATCCTAAATAGGCAGTGTAAGCGGTTTATACCTTGTGGGAATAAAAGGACTAGAAATAGGAAAAACCCAATGTGGCTAAACAAAGAAGTAAGACAGGCAATTAACAGTAAAAAGAAAGCATTTGCACTACTAAAGCAGGATGGCACCATTGAAGCTCTAAAAAACTATAGGGAGAAAAATACTTTATCTAAAAAACTAATTAAAGCTGCCAAAAAGGAAACAGAGAAGCACATTGCTAAGGAGAGTAAAACTAATCCCAAACTGTTCTTCAACTATATCAATAGTAAAAGAATAAAAACTGAAAATGTAGGCCCCTTAAAAAATAGTGAGGAAAGAATGGTTGTAGATGACGAGGAAAAAGCTAAAATATTAAACACCTTCTTCTCCACGGTATTCACGGTGGAAAATGAAATGCTAGGTGAAATCCCAAGAAACAATGTAAACCCTATATTAAGGGTCACCAATCTAACCCAAGAAGAGGTGCGAAACCGGCTAAATAAGATTAAAATAGATAAATCTCCGGGTCCGGATGGCATACACCCACGAGTACTAAGAGAACTAAGTAATGTAATAGATAAACCATTATTTCTTATTTTTAGTGACTCTATAGCGACAGGGTCTGTTCCGCAGGACTGGCGCATAGCAAATGTGGTGCCAATATTCAAAAAGGGCTCTAAAAGTGAACCTGGAAATTATAGGCCAGTAAGTCTAACCTCTATTGTTGGTAAAATATTTGAAGGGTTTCTGAAGGATGTTATTCTGGATTATCTCAATGAGAATAACTGTTTAACTCCATATCAGCATGGGTTTATGAGAAATCGCTCCTGTCAAACCAATCTAATCAGTTTTTATGAAGAGGTAAGCTATAGGCTGGACCACGGTGAGTCATTGGACGTGGTATACCACCACCGGTGCTCAGGAAGGATATAATGGAACTAGAGAGAGTACAAAGGAGGGCAACAAAATTAATAAAGGGGATGGGAGAACTACAATACCCAGATAGATTAGCGAAATTAGGATTATTTAGTCTAGAAAAAAGACGACTGAGGGGCGATCTAATAACCATGTATAAGTATATAAGGGGACAATACAAATATCTCGCTGAGGATCTGTTTATACCAAGGAAGGTGACGGGCACAAGGGGGCATTCTTTGCGTCTGGAGGAGAGAAGGTTTTTCCACCAACATAGAAGAGGATTCTTTACTGTTAGGGCAGTGAGAATCTGGAATTGCTTGCCTGAGGAGGTGGTGATGGCGAACTCAGTCGAGGGGTTCAAGAGAGGCCTGGATGTCTTCCTGGAGCAGAACAATATTGTATCATACAATTATTAGGTTCTGTAGAAGGACGTAGATCTGGGGATTTATTATGATGGAATATAGGCTGAACTGGATGGACAAATGTCTTTTTTTGGCCTTACTAACTATGTTACTATGTTACTATGTTACAATAGAATTCAAAAATCCCTTTTTCTTGAGAACACCCTCTTATTATGGTGAGAAACCCTTTTTCAGGGCAACTAGCCATGTAGAATAATTTGTAAAGTTATGTGGTTATGGCTGTAACTGCTAAAATACAAGAAATGTGTATAATTTTCTGGCAGGAGCTGGCATTCACTACAAAGCTTTCTTCTTCCACATACCAGAGTGTCCACTACAGACCCGGCATTGTGCTTTTGGGGGTGATTGCCGTCGGCCTTGCAGGCACATAACATCTCTGTCTGATCTTTATAATAATAATAATTTTAGAAATAGAAATTTGTTATGTAAACTGACGGAAGGCCAGACATAGGAGAAACATGGGGCTGAAGTGAGAGAGGCCAAACTCGCTTATCTGACATAATGGCGGGGTTAAGCATGATTGTTTGGGTACAGTATTATTCACATTTGACTTCTTGCCCTCCACCGCTGACTTCTATGTAATTATCATAGGCTTCCATACAAAAGCCACATTTATACTGCTGCCAAAGGGGTGGGCATTTCTACAAATTCAGCCACTTATAAAAATGTGCATTATAGAAAAGCTTTATGGCTAATTATACGGCCATATTATTATAGACCACCCTAATGGAGTTATGATCTAGACATTCCCAGGGGTTGTCTGGTCTTAAACTACAAGGCTTAATTCACTTTATGTAACCGCAGACTTGTGAATATGAATCTCCTGTGCCAGGAGCGGGCAGCCACGTGATGACCGCAAGTGTGTGATATGCATACTCCCTGCCACATTCCGACTAGTTGAGCGCAAGCTCACTCCATGCAAGTGTATTGATCAGGGCTGGAAAGAGTCTAGTTGGAATGTGGCAGGGAGTATGCGTTTCTTTTTATTGCACCGCTGGAGCGGTACTTTAAATGCAAGTCCCCTGCCCCCTGTATAATACCTTCCATTATGATGAGGTTCTGCAGCAGCTGAGATGTGTATTATGAGGTTCTGCAGCAGCAGAGGTTTGTGTGTTGGCTAACGTACATATTGTAAAGCAGTGGCTGTCATGACAGTGCGTTAATGAGGCAGTGACCCAAGATAGTTTAACTGAAATGTCTTTACTTTGGCAGCGTCTGAAAATAAACTCAACCGTTATCCTCCGGTTCGCAGCCGGATTGTCTGTAAGGGCTCGTTACCATTTACGATGTAATCAGACTAATGCAACCTGATATAAAATCTGATTGCACTCAGCTTAATGTTAACCTATGGCAGCTCACATCTGAGATTGTTTTCGCATGCTGGATCGGCATGATAAAATATTCTTAACTTGCTGCGATTGCACCCGAGAATCGGATCGCACGCAACCATACAAGTCACCCACAGATTTGTATGGTTGCGTGCGATCCGATTCTCGGGTGCAATCGCAGAATGTGAAACATTGTACTGCACTCAGATGTCACCGGAGTGCAGTGCGATTCCTGTGGATGCTGGCATTGGAGGAGATGGAGAAATGAATTTCTCCGTCTCCTCTGCAGCTGTGCTCCAACTCTCTGATGCGAAAGGATTGGAGCACAGAGCATGGACACTCAGCTCCTTCTCCCAGCAGAGCTGGAGCAGAGTGTTGTGAGCAAATCTCATCCGATGCAATGTGGGGACATGTGACAGCTGTCACTGCAGTGGATGGGATGTGGGGGACATGTGACAGCTCTGTAACCACTGTGGATGTGATGTGGGGGACATGTGACAGCTCTGTAACCACTGTGGATGGGATGTGGGGGACATGTGACAGCTCTATCACCACTGTGGATGTGATGTGAGGAGCATGTGATGGCTCTGTCACCACTGTGGATGTGATGTGAGGAGCATGTGATGGCTCTGTCACCACTGTGGATGTGATGTGAGGAGCATGTGATAGCTCTGTCACCACTGTGGATGTGATGTGAGGAGCATGTGATGGCTCTGTCACCACTGTGGATGTGATGTGAGGAGCATGTGATGGCTCTGTCACCACTGTGGATGTGATGTGAGGAGCATGTGATGGCTCTGTAACTACTGTGGATGTGATGTGAGGAGCATGTGATGGCTCTGTCACCACTGTGGATGTGATGTGAGGAGCATGTGATGGCTCTGTCACCACTGTGGATGTGATGTGAGGAGCATGTGATGGCTCTGTAACTACTGTGGATGTGATGTGAGGAGCATGTGATGGCTCTGTCACCACTGTGGATGTGATGTGAGGAGCATGTGATGGCTCTGTCACCACTGTGGATGTGATGTGAGGAGCATGTGATAGCTCTGTCACCACTGTGGATGTGATGTGAGGAGCATGTGATGGCTCTATCACCACTGTGGATGTGATGTGATGAGCATGTGATGGCTCTGTCACCACTGTGGATGTGATGTGAGGAGCATGTGATGGCTCTATCACCACTGTGGATGTGATGTGAGGAGCATGTGATGGCTCTGTCACCACTGTGGATGTGATGTGAGGAGCATGTGATGGCTCTGTCACCACTGTGGATGTGATGTGAGGAGCATGTGATGGCTCTGTAACTACTGTGGATGTGATGTGAGGAGCATGTGATGGCTCTGTAACTACTGTGGATGTGATGTGAGGAGCATGTGATGGCTCTGTCACCACTGTGGATGTGATGTGAGGAGCATGTGATGGCTCTGTCACCACTGTGGATGTGATGTGAGGAGCATGTGATGGCTCTGTCACCACTGTGGATGTGATGTGAGGAGCATGTGATGGCTCTGTCACCACTGTGGATGTGATGTGAGGAGCATGTGATGGCTCTGTCACCACTGTGGATGTGATGTGAGGAGCATGTGATGGCTCTGTCACCACTGTGGATGTGATGTGAGGAGCATGTGATGGCTCTGTCACCACTGTGGATGTGATGTGAGGAGCATGTGATGGCTCTGTAACTACTGTGGATGTGATGTGAGGAGCATGTGATGGCTCTGTAACTACTGTGGATGTGATGTGAGGAGCATGTGATGGCTCTGTCACCACTGTGGATGTGATGTGAGGAGCATGTGATGGCTCTGTCACCACTGTGGATGTGATGTGAGGAGCATGTGATGGCTCTGTCACCACTGTGGATGTGATGTGAGGAGCATGTGATGGCTCTGTCACCACTGTGGATGTGATGTGAGGAGCATGTGATGGCTCTATCACCACTGTGGATGTGATGTGAGGAGCATGTGATGGCTCTGTCACCACTGTGGATGTGATGTGAGGAGCATGTGATGGCTCTGTCACCACTGTGGATGTGATGTGAGGAGCATGTGATGGCTCTGTCACCACTGTGGATGTGATGTGAGGAGCATGTGATGGCTCTGTCACCACTGTGGATGTGATGTGAGGAGCATGTGATGGCTCTGTCACCACTGTGGATGTGATGTGAGGAGCATGTGATGGCTCTGTCACCACTGTGGATGTGATGTGAGGAGCATGTGATGGCTCTGTCACCACTGTGGATGTGATGTGAGGAGCATGTGATGGCTCTGTCACCACTGTGGATGTGATGTGAGGAGCATGTGATGGCTCTGTCACCACTGTGGATGTGATGTGGGGGACATGTGATGGCTCTGTCACCACTGTGGATGTGATGTGGGGACATGTGACAGCCGTCACTACTGTGGATGGGATGTGGGGACATGTGACAGCCGTCACTACTGTGGATGTGATGTGGGGGACATGTGACAGCTCTGTCACCACTATGGATGTGATATGAGGTAGACTATTGCACTACAGATGAGGACACAGGATGTTGCCCTGTCATTTCCAATGCTAGGATGAATGACTGAGGTCAGTGCTTGGGCAGATACCAACAGCCAGTGAGTGTAGTGGTTGGGCACTGGGCAGTGGCGGACACTGAGGCAGCGGGCAGGGACCGCTCTGGCTGTGAGCTTACAAAAATACAATTGGGGTTGGACAACCTGTTTAAAACTTCCATTAACGTCACAAGCCTAGCAAAGATTTCTTTAAGCACCACTCTAGCTTTTTTTAACCCCTTCATGACCCAGCCTATTTTGACCTTAATGACCTGGCCGTTTTTTGCAATTCTGACCAGTGTCCCTTTATGAGGTACTAACTCAGGAACGCTTCAACGGATCCTAGCGGTTCTGAGATTGTTTTTTCGTGACATATTGGGCTTCATGTTAGTGGTAAATTTAGGTCAATAAATTCTGCGTTTATTTGTGATAAAAACGGAAATTTGGCGAAAATTTTGAAAATTTCGCAATTTTCACATTTTGAATTTTTATTCTGTTAAACCAGAGAGATATGTGACACAAAATAGTTAATAAGTAACATTTCCCACATGTCTACTTTACATCAGCACAATTTTGGAAACAAAATTTTTTTTTGTTAGGAAGTTATAAGGGTTAAAATTTCACCAGCGATTTGTCATTTTTACAACGAAATTTACAAAACCATTTTTTTTAGGGACCACCTCACATTTGAAGTCAGTTTTAGGGGTCTATATGGCTGAAAATACCCAAAAGTGACACCATTCTAAAAACTGCACCCCTCAAGGTACTCAAAACCACATTCAAGAAGTTTATTAACCCTTCAGGTGCTTCACAGCAGCAGAAGCAACATGGAAGGAAAAAATGAACATTTAACTTTTTAGTCACAAAAATTATCTTTTAGCAACCTCATATGTGGGGGTAAACCACTGTTTGGGCGCACGGCAGGGCTTGGAAGGGAAGGAGCGCCATTTGACTTTTTGAATCAAAAATTGGCTCCACTCTTTAGCGGATACCATGTCACGTTTGGAGAGCCCCCGTGTGCCTAAAAATTGGAGCTCCCCCACAAGTGACCCCATTTTGGAAACTAGACACCCCAAGGAACTTATCTAGATGCATAGTGAGCACTTTGAACCCCCAGGTGCTTCACAAATTGATCCGTAAAAATGAAAAAGTCTTTTTTTTCACAAAAAAATTCTTTTAGCCTCAATTTTTTCATTTTCACATGGGCAACAGGATAAAATGGATCCTAAAATGTGTTGGGCAATTTCTCCTGAGTACACCAATACCTCACATGTGGGGGTAAACCACTGTTTGGGCACATGGTAAGGCTCGGAAGGGAAGGAGCGCCATTTGACTTTTTGAATGAAAAATTATTTCCATCGTTAGCGGACACCATGTCGCATTTGGAGAGCCCCCGTGTGCCTAAACATTGGCGCTCCCCCACAAGTGACCCCATTTTGGAAACTAGACCCCCGAAGGAACTTATTTAGATGCCTATTGAGCACTTTAAACCCTCAGGTGCTTCACAAATTGATCTGTAAAAATGAAAAAGTACTTTTTTTTCACAAAAAAATTCTTTTCGCCTCAATTTTTTCATTTTCACATGGGCAGTAGGATAAAATAGATCATAAAATTTGTTGGGCAATTTCTCCCGAGTACGTCGATACCTCATATGTGGGGGTAAACCACTGTTTGGGCACTCGGCAGGGCTCGGAAGGGAAGGCGCGCCATTTGACTTTTTGAATGGAAAATTAGCTCCAATTGTTAGCGGACACCATGTCGCGTTTGGAGAGCCCCTGTGTGCCTAAACATTGGAGCTCCCCCACAAGTGACCCCATTTTGGAAACTAGACCCCCCAAGGAACTTATCTAGATGCATATTGAGCACTTTAAACCCCCAGGTGCTTCACAGAAGTTTATAACGCAGAGCCATGAAAATAAAAAATAATTTTTCTTTCCTCAGAAATGATTTTTTAGCCTGGAATTTCCTATTTTGCCAAGGATAATAGGAGAAATTGGACCCCAAATATTGTTGTCCAATTTGTCCTGAGTACGCTGATACCCCATATGTGGGGGTAAACCACTGTTTGGGCGCACGGCAGGGCTCGGAAGGGATGGCACGCCATTTGGCTTTTTAAATGGAAAATTAGCTCCAATCATTAGCGGACACCATGTCACGTTTGGAGAGCCCCTGTGTGCCTAAACATTGGAGATCCCCCAGAAATGACACCATTTTGGAAACTAGACCCCCAAAGGAACTAATCTAGATGTGTGGTGAGGACTTTGAACCCCCAAGTGCTTCACAGAAGTTTATAACGCAGAGCCATGAAAATAAAAAAAAAAAAATATTTTCTCAAAAATGATCTTTTAGCCTGCAATTTTTTATTTTCCCAAGGGTAACAGGAGAAATTTGACCCCAAAAGTTGTTGTCCAGTTTCTCCTGAGTACGCTGATACCCCATATGTGGGGGTAAATCACTGTTTGGGCACATGCCGGGGCTCGGAAGTGAAGTAGTGACGTTTTGAAATACAGACTTTGATGGAATGCTCTGTGGGCGTCACGTTGCGTTTGCAGAGCCCCTGATGTGGCTTAACAGTAGAAACCCCCCACACGTGACCCCATTTTGGAAACTAGACGCCCCAAGGAACTTATCTAGATGCATAGTGAGCACTTTGAACCCCCAGGTGCTTCACAAATTGATCCGTAAAAATGAAAAAGTACTTTTTTTTTCACAAAAAAATTATTTTAGCCTCAATTTTTTCATTTTCACATGGGCAACAGGATAAAATGGATCCTAAAATGTGTTGGGCAATTTCTCCTGAGTACACCAATACCTCACATGTGGGGGTAAACCACTGTTTGGGCACATGGTAAGGCTCGGAAGGGAAGGAGCGCCATTTGACTTTTTGAATGAAAAATTATTTCCATCGTTAGCGGACACCATGTCGCGTTTGGATAGCTCCTGTGTGCCTAAACATTGGCGCTCCCCCACAAGTGACCCCATTTTGGAAACTAGACCCCCCAAGGAACTTATTTAGATGCCTAGTGAGCACTTTAAACCCTCAGGTGCTTCACAAATTGATCTGTAAAAATGAAAAAGTACTTTTTTTTCACAAAAAAATTCTTTTCGCCTCAATTTTTTCATTTTCACATGGGCAGTAGGATAAAATGGATCATAAAATTTGTTGGGCAATTTCTCCCGAGTACGTCGATACCTCATATGTGGGGGTAAACCACTGTTTGGGCACTCGGCAGGGCTCGGAAGGGAAGGCGCGCCATTTGACTTTTTGAATGGAAAATTAGCTCCAATTGTTAGCGGACACCATGTCGCGTTTGGAGAGCCCCTGTGTGCCTAAACATTGGAGCTCCCCCACAAGTGACCCCATTTTGGAAACTAGACCCCCCAAGGAACTTATCTAGATGCATATTGAGCACTTTAAACCCCCAGGTGCTTCACAGAAGTTTATAACGCAGAGCCATGAAAATAAAAAATAATTTTTCTTTCCTCAAAAATGATTTTTTAGCCTGGAATTTCCTATTTTGCCAAGGATAATAGGAGAAATTGGACCCCAAATATTGTTGTCCAATTTGTCCTGAGTACGCTGATACCCCATATGTGGGGGTAAACCACTGTTTGGGCGCACGGCAGGGCTCGGAAGGGATGGCACGCCATTTGGCTTTTTAAATGGAAAATTAGCTCCAATCATTAGCGGACACCATGTCACGTTTGGAGAGCCCCTGTGTGCCTAAACATTGGAGATCCCCCAGAAATGACACCATTTTGGAAACTAGACCCCCAAAGGAACTAATCTAGATGTGTGGTGAGGACTTTGAACCCCCAAGTGCTTCACAGAAGTTTATAACGCAGAGCCATGAAAATAAAAAAAAAAAAATATTTTCTCAAAAATGATCTTTTAGCCTGCAATTTTTTATTTTCCCAAGGGTAACAGGAGAAATTTGACCCCAAAAGTTGTTGTCCAGTTTCTCCTGAGTACGCTGATACCCCATATGTGGGGGTAAATCACTGTTTGGGCACATGCCGGGGCTCGGAAGTGAAGTAGTGACGTTTTGAAATACAGACTTTGATGGAATGCTCTGTGGGTGTCACGTTGCGTTTGCAGAGCCCCTGATGTGGCTTAACAGTAGAAACCCCCCACAAGTGACCCCATTTTGGAAACTAGACCCCCAAAGGAACTTATCTAGATGTGTGGTGAGCACTTTGAACCCCCAAGTGCTTCATAGAAGTTTATAATGCAGAGCCGTGAAAATAATAAATACGTTTTCTTTCCTCAAAAATAATTATTTAGCCCAGAATTTTTTAATTTTCCCAAGGGTAACAGGAGAAATTTGACCCCAATATTTGTTGTCCAGTTTCTCCTGAGTACGCTGATACCCCATATGTGGGGGTAAACCACTGTTTGGGCACATGCCGGGGCTTGGAATTGAAGTAGTGACGTTTTGAAATGCAGACTTTGATGGAATGCTCTGCGGGCGTCACGTTGCGTTTGCAGAGCCCCTGATGTGCCTAAACAGTAGAAACCCCCCACAAGTGACCCCATTTTGGAAACTAGACCCCGAAAGGAACTTATCTAGATGTGTGGTGAGCACTTTGAACCCCCAAGTGCTTCATAGAAGTTTATAATGCAGAGCCGTGAAAATAATAAATACGTTTTCTTTCCTCAAAAATAATTATTTAGCCCAGAATTTTTTAATTTTCCCAAGGGTAACAGGAGAAATTTGACCCCAATATTTGTTGTCCAGTTTCTCCTGAGTACGCTGATACCCCATATGTGGGGGTAAACCACTGTTTGGGCACATGCCGGGGCTTGGAATTGAAGTAGTGACGTTTTGAAATGCAGACTTTGATGGAATGCTCTGCGGGCGTCACGTTGCGTTTGCAGAGCCCCTGATGTGGCTTAACAGTAGAAACCCCCCACAAGTGACCCCATTTTGGAAACTAGACCCCCAAAGGAACTTATCTAGATGTGTGGTGAGCACTTTGAACCCCCAAGTGCTTCATAGAAGTTTATAATGCAGAGCCGTGAAAATAATAAATACGTTTTCTTTCCTCAAAAATAATTATTTAGCCCAGAATTTTTTAATTTTCCCAAGGGTAACAGGAGAAATTTGACCCCAATATTTGTTGTCCAGTTTCTCCTGAGTACGCTGATACCCCATATGTGGGGGTAAACCACTGTTTGGGCACATGCCGGGGCTTGGAATTGAAGTAGTGACGTTTTGAAATGCAGACTTTGATGGAATGCTCTGCGGGCGTCACGTTGCGTTTGCAGAGCCCCTGATGTGCCTAAACAGTAGAAACCCCCCACAAGTGACCCCATTTTGGAAACTAGACCCCGAAAGGAACTTATCTAGATGTGTGGTGAGCACTTTGAACCCCCAAGTGCTTCATAGAAGTTTATAATGCAGAGCCGTGAAAATAATAAATATGTTTTCTTTCCTCAAAAATAATTATTTAGCCCAGAATTTTTAATTTTCCCAAGGGTTACAGGAGAAATTGGACCCCAAAAGTTGTCCAGTTTCTCCTGAGTACGCTGATACCCCATGAGTGGGGGTAAACCACTGTTTGGGCACACGTCGGGGCTCAGAAGGGAAGTAGTGACTTTTGAAATGCAGACTTTGATGGAATGGTCTGCGGGTGTCACGTTGCGTTTGCAGAGCCCCTGGTGTGCCTAAACAGTAGAAACCCCCACAAGTGACCCCATTTTAGAAACTAGACCCCCCAAGGAACTTATCTAGATATTTGGTGAGCACTTTGAACCCCCAAGTGCTTCACAGACGTTTACAACGCAGAGCCGTGAAAATAAAAAATCATTTTTCTTTCCTCAAAAATTATGTTTTAGCAAGCATTTTTTTAGATTCACAAGGGTAACAGGAGAAATTGGACCCCAGTAATTGTTGCGCAGTTTGTCCTGAGTATGCTGGTACCCCATATGTGGGGGTAAACCACTGTTTGGGCACACGTCAGGGCTCGGAAGTGAGGGAGCACCATTTGACTTTTTGAATACGAGATTGGCTGGAATCAATGGTGGCGCCATGTTGCGTTTGGAGACCCCTGATGTGCCTAAACAGTGGTAACCCCTCAATTCTAACTCCAACACTAACCCCCCCCACACCCCTAACCCTAATCCCAACTGTAGCCATAACTCTAATCACAACCCTAACCACAACCCTAATTCCAACCCTAACCCTAAGGCTATGTGCCCACGTTGCGGATTCGTGTGAGATATTTCCGCACCATTTTTGAAAAATCCGCGGGTAAAAGTCACTGCGTTTTACCTGCGGATTTTCCGCGGATTTCCAGTGTTTTTTGTGCGGATTTCACCTGCGGATTCCTATTGAGGAACAGGTGTAAAACGCGGCGGAATCCGCACAAAGAATTGACATGCTGCGGAAAATACAACGCAGCGTTTCCGCGCGGTATTTTCCGCACCATGGGCACAGCGGATTTGGTTTTTCATATGTTTACATGGTACTGTAAACCTGATGGAACTCTGCTGCGTATCCGCAGCGGCCAATCCGCAGCCAAATCCGCACCGTGTGCACATAGCCTAATTCTAAAGGTATGTGCACACGCTGCGGAAAACGCTGCGGATCCGCAGCAGTTTCCCATGAGTTTACAGTTCAATGTAAACCTACGGGTAACAAAAATCGCTGTACACATGCTGCGGAAAAACTGCACGGAAACGCAGCGGTTTACATTCCACAGCATGTCACTTCTTTGTGCGGATTCCGCAGCGGTTTTACAACTGCTCCAATAGAAAATCGCATTTGTAAAACCGCAGTGAAATGCGCAGAAAAAAACTTGGTAAATCCGCCATAAATCCGCAGCGGTTTAGCACTGCGGATTTATCAAATCTGCAGCGGAAAAATCCGCAGAGGACCAGAATACGTGTGCACATACCGAAACCCTAACCCTAGCCCTAACCCTAACCCTACCCCTAACCCTACCCCTAGCCCTAGCCCTAACCCTACCCCTACCCCTAACCCTAACCCTAACCCTAACCCTACCCCTAACCCTAACCCTAACCGTACCCCTAACCCTAACCCTATTCTAACATTAGTGGAAAAAAAAAAATTTCTTTATTTTTTTATTGTCCCTACCTATGGGGGTGACAAAGGGGGGGGGGGTCATTTATTATTTTCTTTATTTTGATCACTGAGATAGATTATATCTCAGTGATCAAAATGCACTTTGGAACGAATCTGCCGGCTGGCAGATTCGGCGGGCGCACTGCGCATGCGCCCGCCATTTTGGAAGATGGCGGCGCCCAGGGAGAAGACGGACGGGACCCCGGCTGGATCGGTAAGTATGATGGGGTGGGACCACGGGGGGGGGGGAATCGGAGCGCGGGAGGGGTGGAACGGAGCACGGGGGGCGTGGAACGGAGCACGGGGGGGCTGGAACGGAGCACGGGGGGGTGGAACGGAGCACCGGGGGGGTGGATCGGAGTGCAGGGGGGGTGATTGGAGCACGGGGGGTGATTGGAGCACGGGGGGGTGATTGGAGCATGGGGGGAGCGGACAAGAGCACGGGGGGGAGCGGAGAACTGGACGGAGGGGAGCCGGAGCAGTGTACCGGCCAGATCGGGGGGCTGGGGGGGCGATCGGTGGGGTGGGGTGGGGGCACATTAGTATTTCCAGCCATGGCCGATGATATTGCAGCATCGGCCATGGCTGGATTGTAATATTTCACCAGTTATAATAGGTGAAATATTACAAATCGCTCTGATTGGCAGTTTCACTTTCAACAGCCAATCAGAGCGATCGTAGCCACGAGGGGGTGAAGCCACCCCCCCTGGGCTAAACTACCACTCCCCCTGTCCCTGCAGATCGGGTGAAATGGGAGTTAACCCTTTCACCCGATCTGCAGGGACGCGATCTTTCCATGACGCCACATAGGCGTCATGGGTCGGATTGGCACCGACTTTCATGACGCCTACGTGGCGTCATGGGTCGGGAAGGGGTTAAAAAAATTACACCGCTGGAGTGATGATTCAAATGTAGGTCACCTACCCCCTAATACTCACCTTCCGGCGTTTTCATCTGTCGGTCTTTGGCGAAAGGTGACCTTCTCTCGTGTTTCGTGGAGTTGTGCGGAGGTCACTTTACTCTACAAGTCTATGAGCTCCTCGTTCTGGCTCTCATAGACTTGCATTGTGCTCTTGAGATGTAGCTTCTGACTTCCAGCCAGCCAGAAGCTGCGCTCACAAGATGTGAAGACGCTAGAGGGTGAGTATGTTACCGGGGACAAGGGACTTAGATGTAAAGCACCACTTCAGTGCTGAAAAGCAAACAAACCGCTGGAGTGGTGCTTTAAGGTACAAGTAGACAAGCGGACAATCTGCCTGTGTAAACATGTCGGTGATCTCCTGACCACAAAAGTGCAGAATGCCTGTTTATCAGGTGATTGACTTATATTTGGTCTAGGGGTGCCCAGTAACGAGCTACAATCTAAATGGACCATTGCGAATGGCACAAGTCCACCACTCCTTGATACTTTGCTCACACCCTTAAAATATCAGATTGAAGTCATTTTCTGTTTTTGGTTCTATGTTATTTTTTTCTTTTCTGCTTTGAAATGACAGAATTTGTAAACCACAGGATTCGCTATGAAGAGCTTTACTGTTGCTTTTCCAAGTGTATTTCTCATGTCGACTCCACTTTCTTCATCTCTAGTAATTACAGTGTGAGTGTAAAATGCCGTAATACACTGCCGTGCTGGCCCAAGCCGTGTAGTTATGACCATAATTATGTGGCTTCGAGAGGAGGCTTATTATGTAGGATATGTATGGGTGGTTAACGAAAGTAGTTCTGTTTTACTGTAATTGTTCCCAATTTCACCGTGCAATCTTGTATATTCACTGCCTCAACTACCAACATATAGGAAATGCTCGGAGTGAACAGTACTTCATGTGGCCTACACCTACAATATTTCCTGCCTGTCATTTTATGTACTTTATACATACTATGAAATAGTTACCGTATGTTCTTGCTTTTAGTTCTTTTCCAGCTTGTATCTTCTTCCTTTTGCCATAGTACTTATAGAACCCGTTGACCGGATTGAGCTCCTACTTTATTCTTGCCGGCTCTCCGAATAAGTTATTTTTTTTAATCAACCATATGGTTCCAGAGATATGAGACTTTTCATTTAGTACTAATATTAATAATGTTTTCCAAGGGGGGGTGGCGCATAGGATCGTCTTGGTGTATTTAAGCTTCTGTGTATTATTATCCTATGAGCAACGTGTCCCCTTGCTAAAGACCAAGAATTAGCTCTAAATAAAAATGCCTATATCTGTGGTACAATATTGGGAATTTGAAAAAAAAAAATACTAGGGGGAGCAACGGAAATAAAATGAGCTAAAAAGGTCCACTTTTGACCAGAATTGGTCGTCTCTGGGAAAGTTATCTTTCCGGATACATTTACTGCTTTGTCGTAGAAGGGAAGTCACAAACTTAGGTAATGACACAAAATAAAGTTGCCCTTATCATTACCGCTGGGTTAGAGCAGGTGTTGTTGGCTCTGTATAACCTTCTATTACAGGTAAGTTGTACAGGGTCTTCTGAAGCCATATTGGGCCTTTTAAAAAGTAGTTTAACGGCTTTATTGTTCTCGCAGGGCAGCTGGCTGTAATGGTAAAATAGAACTCCACTTCTCATCTTTCGAGCGGGCTTATTTTAAAGTTTCAGGTTTCCTGTAGTTTCTCTTTAAATCAATCAGCAGCCTGTGGTGTGCATAAGCCGCAGGTTATAGACTGTCATAAAAATACCCTCTATTTTACTGGCAATAACACAATATTATAAGTCGCAATTTAATAAATCTCAGGAGCTTACGTGCCTTGTTCACGTACATAAAAGGCGCAGTAAAGGTGACCTTTCAATCTCATTAAATGATTATGACCGCTACTTATTTGTTCCTTTAGCGATTTGTAATATCAGTTTTCCCAGTAATGACCTCCCCGGTGGCTAGGAACTCGAATGGAAAGCTGCTTTGTGTGAAGAGCTGATAACAATTATACACAAATGGTGGCAATAAATTCTCATACATACTTGATCATGAAAATGATCTACTGATGTGATAGTTTTGGGTTAAAAACTGTTGGAAATTGTCACTTATGTGCAAATTTGAACCCTTTGCCAAGATTTTGACCTAAAATCTTCTAGGAGTTAGGCTACGTTCACATTTGCGTTGTTGGGCGCAGCGTCGGCGACGCAACCAACAACGCATGTACACAACGCAGCGTTTTGCGACGCATGCGTTGTCATAAGATCGTACAGAGCAGGAATTTCGGCGCAGGGAAAACGCTACAAGTAGCGTCCTTTGCACCCTGTCTGTGCGTCAAAATGACACATGCGTCGTAAGACGCAATACAACGCCTACCGGCGCATGTCCATGCGCCCCCCATGTTAAAGATAGGGGTGCAGGACGCATGTGTCGGTATGCGTCGCCGACGCTGCGCCCAACAACGCAAATGTGAACGTAGCCTTAAATTGTCATCTTTCTATAATAAACATGAATTGGTTTTTCCCCAAATTGCAGCTAGACGTCCACTACCCTGATTTTCGGAACTGGCCATCTTGAATGGAGCGGAGATACGCAAACTCGACTTCTGCTTCATTCTCTATGGGATTGCCAGAAATAAAAAGTAAAGCACTCGGCTGTTTCCAGCAGTCTATAGAATAACCACTAAAGAAGTTTTCCATGTAAAAAAGTAGTCCCCTAATAATAGAACTTTTACTTACTACGGTAGGCCCTGTGCTGGCTCTCCGCCGCTGCTTCTGTCTCAATATTTTGGCTGCGGCGGTGATATCTCGTTGACAGAGCACATCACAGCTGCAGCCAATCACTGAACTTAGCAGCTCTGACAATGGATCTTAATACCAGAATTGGCAGATTGAGAAAATATTAAGGAAATTCCCCTATAAGGCCACGTGCCGACGATCAGGAATAGTAGCGTTTTTGGTCGACGCGTAAGAGACCCGTTTTATACGTAGAGGTGGAATTATTTTTTAAATGTTTGGTAATATTGTGAGAATAGCGCTATAATACAGCATTAGATGGAGAATGCTGCAGTATGGATTCCGTATGAAAAATCTCTGTAGGAAATTGGAGGCATACAGATGTTGTACTTCGCTAGTATGCAACAAATAAATCAGAAATAAATTAGCTAAATTTAAATAATTAACGTTTTAAATAATTACATTTAAATTGAATAAATGGATTTATTATTTAAATAAATTAAATGATCTAAAAAAGTTAAAATACAAAAAATATTTAAATCAAATCCTAAAGATCTAATTTAGGGCTCAGCTCTATGTTTATTTCAGGACTTCATAATTTGAAGGGCATGATAGTCCAATTGGGAAAAACAAACAAAAACGCAGCAACTTTAAACGGTCAATGAGCTGAAAATGGTTACTGTTTTGTTTAAAGAGATGATAATGAGAAAGTGTCTTTTTTTTTTCTTTTGGCCAGATTCTAGAAAAGATAATGAATAATTTGAAGGCTAGTGCTAAGCTGCCTAAATAGATGGACTATGCCAACTGACTCTTCAGAGAGGTACAGGACTTAAACTCTCTAGCGCCACCTGTTGGAAGCAGTAATCCTACAAGTCATTATCGACTCTTTAACATATCTTGCAATATGACTTAGGATAAAAGCCAAATCAGAATCTCAATTTGCAGACACGGTGTTTCGGGGTCTTGCCCCTCGTCAGTGCAAAGTATGAGATCTGATTTGGCTAGGTGACAGGCTCTGGACTGAGGTCTAAAGGGTAAGGTTTCTCCTTGTGGAGAGTGACATACTGTCTCTGGCTTGTCAAGGTAAGGAGGCTTATTTGCCGTGCAATGCTCCTCTGGTAAATTTAATGTGCAAATTGCCTCTTCAAAGAGGAAGAGGACTGAAACTCTGTGCTGCAGCATTCTCCACCTGATGCTGTATTATAGCGCTATTCTCACAATACTCAAACATTTAAAAAATCATTCCACAAAAGTATAAAACTAGTCTTAGACTTGAGATACTTGTTGACCAAATCTCTTTACTAACTGTGATCATGTGTGATTTACCTCAATGAAAAGGGTCAAGAGGCTGATGTTACTAGTCTTTGCGGGAACACAAGTTCTGAGATGTAAAAATCAAACCTGTTGCATCTTATTCAGGGAACTAAATGGAGGCCTGATGCTATCGCATCGGGAGGTTGGTGACGTTCCAAGGGGGCAGGCTTTGCAGCATTGAGAATCTCTTAAGTGTGAATCTTGAGGTTTAAGTCAAGGCCATAAACAAGGGGAAAGTAGTTGAGTCTAAATTTCCACCAATTCACCGGCTGCTAGCATGCGCATCACAGCATCTGTCAAACAATGATATGCTGTGACGCAGTTCATAAATAAACAGATCAACTGCGCATGCGCCCCCTGAGTTCGCGCATGCGCAGTTAATGTACCCGGCCAAAGTCATTTGCCTCGACAAAGATGTCGGTCTGATTTACTGCGCCTGCAGTGAATCATTTCTCTACGGCTGCCCGGTGGGGAGGGTGCCCCAGTGGTCTGGATTCAATATCCATCACTTGGGTATTCCAATAAGGGGGTCGGTGTACGTCCGGGGCGGCGTGGTGGATTGCTGGATTTGAGGACGTCCAGATGGAAGTGGATGACAGACAATTTACAGTAATTATATAAATAGATAGAAATTTTCCATTAGAATACGTGTCCACGATCAGGAATAGTAGTGTTCGTAAATAGAGGGAGTCATGAGATCAGCCGACATGGTAACGATCGATGTCCAAGGCCCTCGTAGCTGCAATTTTTCTCTTACTTATATCCTCTACTAACGTAACCATTGATTCAACCCTTTTTTGTAGCTGGGTTTAGCCACATTATTGTTCCCTTTAATATTCCACATTTTTGACATGTACAGAATTCCTGGCAGAGACCTAACTCCCCACTCATCTCGTAGTTGGCTGCCGCTGACAATATTTTGTATGTAATTTGCATTAACGTTCAGTCTCTTCGCACAGATGCCTTGTCAGGCTTATTATCATGTCCGACCTCGTTGTGCACGACAGGCCTATCTGTTACATATATAACAACGGTGTTGTCCCTCTGTATATTTTATCCTTCCTGAGTCTTCTATACAAAAAAACACTTTACTTTGCACACGATGCCTCATTGTTGTCCAGAAGAAGGTTTTTCAACAGCTAGTCTGCAATTTGCACCCTTCACCCCACCCAACCCCCCAAAAAAGTACCTCCGCACCCTGTGATCAGTATGTGTAAATTAACTCCTTTCCAACAACCTGCATGAGTTGTCTGCACAGCAATGGCACAGGTCCTGGAGCTGAGCAATATACAGCCAAGCTGCTTCCACATCGGTTAGATTTACAAGAAATTGAGAAGGAGTGGGGGTTCCATCCCTCAGCCCCGCTAAGACATGATTATGGTGTGCAAGTGGGTTTTATGACACTTTGGGGGCTTACAGTGGCATCAAGATCTGCTATCTGTATACCTCAATCAGGGCTTGTTAAGATGTTATAATTTGTGCAGTGTACACAAGCTGTCAAGAGAAAAAAGTTAGAATAGCTGTTTTAGTTTGTCATCATCTATTAATACAGATCTAAACGTGATAGTCAAATGTACCTGTGACGCTGAGTCACTTCTCATGAACAAGCCGTGAGTCAAGGTAGTCAAGAAGGCTGAGGTCAAGATCCAGGAAGGTACGTCATAAACAGAGGAAAACGACAAAGGCGTAGTCAGATCACAGTCCTGAGTCAGATTCCCACGGTCCTAGTGTGTCAAGGCAAAAAGGGGTAATACAAAGGGGTAGTCAATAGGCAAATCGAGGGTCCGGCAACAGAAGATAAAAATGTCTGAATTCAGAACACAGCGAACACGCCACACTACGACTGGCAGGTATCTGAAACTGACAGCCTAGTTAAGTAGCTGGGTAATCGCTTGGAACAGGGAACACCTGAAGGAAGCTCCGCACCACCCAGTCTAAGATTGGACGGCTGAGCTGTCAACCAAAATACCGACAGCACAGCATGCCCTGAATTCAAATGGACCACTGAGCTGTCACTCACTGTGTCCAAGACACACTGAGTGATGGAATTGTGACAGTACCCCAGAATGGTACAGTGAAAGCTAAAGATGAAGCAAAAAGTGATCAAAATGTCAAATTTACCATAACTATGTTGAAATAAGCTCTTCCACAGGTCCATCAATATAAAACCCCTGGCAAAAATTATGGAATCATCGGCCTTGGAGGATGTTCATTCAGTTGTTTCATTTTGTAGAAAAAAAAGCAGATCACAGACATGGCACAAAACTAAAGTCATTTCAGATGGCAACTTTCAGGCTTTAGAAACACTAAAAGAAATCAAGAACAAAATATGTGGTAGTCGGTAATGGTTACTTTTTTAACCAAGCATAGGTAAAAAATTATAGAATCCCTCAATTCTGTGGAAAAAATTATGGAATCATGAAAAACAAACAAAAATCACTACAGCACATCACTAGTATTTTGTTGCACCACCTCTGGCTTTTATTACAGCTTGCAGTCTCTGAGGCACGGACTTGATGAGTGTCAAACAGTACTCTTCATCAATCTGGCTCCAACTTTCTCTGATTGCTGTTGCCAGATCAGCTTTGCAGGTTGGAGCCTTGTCATGGACCATTTTCTTCAACTTCCACCAAAGATTTTCAATTGCATTTAGATCCGGACTATTTGCAAGCCATGGCATTGACCTTATGTGTCTTTTTTCAAGGAATGTTTTCACAGTTTTTGCTCAATGGCAGGATGCATTATCATCTTGAAAAATGATTTCATCATCTCCAAACATCCTTTCAATTAATGGGATAAGAAGTGTCCAAAATATCAACATAAACGTGTGCATTTATTGAAGATGTAATGACAGCCATCTTGCCAGTGCCTTTACCTGACATGCAGCCCCATATCATCAATGACTGGAAATTTGCATGTTCAGTCAGTCATCTTTATAAATCTCATTGGAACGGCACCAAACAAAAGTTCCAGCATCATCACCTTGCCCAATGCAGGTATGCGATTCATCCCTGAATATGACTTTCATCCAGTCATCCACAGTCCACGATTGCTTTTCCTTAGCCCATTGTAACCTTGTATTTTTCTGTTTAGGTGTTAATGATGGCTTTCGTTTAGCTTTTCTGTATGTAAATCCCATTTCCTTAGGCGGTTTCTTACAATTCGGTCACAGACGTTGACTCCAGTTTCCACCCATTCGTTCCTCATTTGTTTTGTTGTCCTGTTTTGGAGACATATTGCTTTAAGTTTCCGGTCTTGACGCTTTAATGTCTTCCTTGGTCTACCACTATGTTTGCCTTTAACAACCTTCCCATGTTGTTTGTATTTGGTCCAGATTTTAGACACGGCTGACTGTGAACAACCAACATCTTTTGCAACATTGCGTGATGATTTACCCTCTTTTAAGAGTTTGATAATCCTCTCCTTTGTTTCAATTGACATCTCTCATGTTAGAGCCATGATTAATGTCAGTCCACTTGGTGCAACAAATCTCCAAGGTGTGATCACTAGGGTTGAGCGACTTTTACTTTTTTAGGGTCGAGTCGGGTTTCGCAAAACCCGACTATCTCAAAAGTCGAGTCAAGTGAAATCGGCCAATTATGGCGAAAAGTCGGGGATCGACCAAAACAAGAAACCCAATTCAAAGTCAATGGGAAATCTATATTTTTTTTCTCTCTCTCCCTCTCCCTCCCTCCCCTCCCCTCCGTCCCTGACCAGAAAAGCTGGTGTTACACATTGCAAATCGCTACAGCGCACAAGCGAGAAGATGGCGATAAGCATCCACGCCCCTAAGACCTATGTCATCACTCTGCCCACGCTCCTTCATTGGCTGAAAAAAATGGCGCCAAACGCGACTTTGGCGCGAAGATCGCCGACCGCATGGCCGATCCCACACTAGGATCGGGTCGAGTTTCATGAAACCCGACTTTGCCAAAAGTCGGCGACTTTTGAATTTGTCCGATCCGTTTCACTCAAGCCTAGTGATCACTCCTTTTTTAGATGCAGACTAACGAGCAGATCTAATTTGATGCAGGTGTTATTTTTGGGTATGAAAATTTACAGGGTGATTCCATAATTTTTTCCTCAGAATTGAGGGATTCCATAATTGTTTTCCCTATCCTTGGTTAAAAAAGGTAACCATTACTGACTACCACATTTTTTGTTCTTGATTTCTTTTAGTGTTTCTTAAAGCCAGAAAGTTGCCGTTTGAAATGACTTTAGTTTTGTGCCATGTCTGTGATCTGCTTTTTTTCTACAAAATTAAACAACTCAATTCACATCCTCCAAAGCCGGTGATTCCATAATTTTTGCCAGGGGTTGTAGAAATAAAGCCCTCTGCGGTTCTTAAAGGGAACCTGTATCCAGGAATAATGCTGTTAACGTGCAGATATGGGGTTAATCTGCGAATAGATGGTTTGACAGTCTGCGAGAAGTGTTTTCTTAGCAGCCATTGCATTCTTTATCTGTTACTGGTGAATAAAGAGGGATTTTCATGTTATACAAACAGAGCATTGTGCAGCTAGTGGGAACCCAGAGACAAGTGGCGAGAGTCCTTCTAAATGCACACGCTAGCCATTGTGCGCTCGATGGTGCTCCGTACAGGACCAGGTGCTTCTTTCTATTGCTCATGACTTGTCAATAGCACGGGGCAAAGCAAACTGAAAAACATTCTGCCGGCAAAATGTGAGGGCTCAAGTGCCCAAGGACGCGGCATGTGCAGTAAAAGCCCAATAAATGGTGTCCGTTTTCTATCCATGTAGTGAATAGTTTAGTTGTACTGTTGTGGCCAAAAGTTTTGAGATTGCATTTGGTTTTCACACTTTTTTTGCTGCTTCTTCATTTCTGGTCTTTAAGTCATTTGTTACCATGGTTACTGAAGAACAATTATCAGCATTTCATTAGTTCTTGAGCTCTTATTGACTAATACGTCAGGTTTGTGCAAAGACTCAATAATTACATTGTTGACACTTATTTTTCAAGACCTTTGCAATTCACCTTGGCAGCTGGATATCGGCTCCTGGCCAAATCCTGACGGATGACAACTTATTCTTGTCTAATCGGTGCTTGGAGTAATCACGATTTCTGTGTTGTTTTTTTTTTTTTTTTTTTGTCCGCCTGTTTTTTTGAGGATTGACCCACAGGTTCTTAATGAGATTCTGATTTGGTGAGTTTCCTGCCAAGAACCCAAAAGTTCCACTAAGTTATCTCTTTTGTCTTGTGACATGGTGCTCCATGATACTGGAAAATGTGTTATTCATCACCAAACTGCTCTTGGACCATTGTGAGAAGTAACCATTGGACTATTATTGGTTACCATTCTTTATTTATGGCGGTGTTCTTAGGTAAAATTGTATAGGAGCCCATCCACTTTTATGAAGAGCAATCCCACACTTGGATAGTCTCAGGATGCTTAATTGTTGGCAGCACACAGGAATGATGGTGGTGCTCATCTTTTCTTCTCCAGACAGTCACCATTCCAGATGTTCAAACAGTCTGTAGTGATCTTCATCAGAGAAAATCACTTTACCCCAGTCCTCTGCAGTTCTATCCCTGTACTTCCCTCGGTATGTCTGTCCTTGATGGTTTTCTTTGAGGGAAATGGCTTCTTTGCTGCCATTTTTGACCCTAGGCCAGCCTCCAAAAGCCTTTGCCATAACTGTACGTGTAGATGCACTGACTACTGCCTGCTGCCATTACACAACAAGCTCTGCACTCGTCATAAGCGGCTCCCATAGCCGAGTCCTTTTTAGGAGATGGTCCTAGAACCTGCTGGACTCTCTTGGGCTCCATAAATTCTTCACAGCAATCAAACTTTGCTCTCTGCTGCTTGTAATATTGCCCCTAAATCCGCTAATTATTGGATCATCAAAAACATCAGTGTCCTTGCCTGTAAGTCCATTTTGATGGAAAACAAAAATGCTTGCACGTGTTTCCTTGGAGGTAGCCATGGTTAACAGAAAAAGACAATGGCCAAGATTAGTCTAGCCCAAGGTTATACACACTAGCCTTGATGAGGGGATGTCGTGGTTTCAGAGACGCCTGATTCATTAACCTCTTCCCTAGCCTTGACGTACCTACACGTCGTGGTCGGATAGGGGATCCCAAACTTTTAATAGTGGTGGCCGCGCAATTTCCTCTAGGAGTGAAGCTTATATGATAGCCGGAACCCGGCTGTCATTCCCGGGAGTAGTGCCTGCACCACCTCTGGCTGTTAACCCCCTAAATACTGCAAAAGAGATAGAGAGCAATATTTATGGGGCTAAGAGAGGGATTGGGGCTCCCTTTCCTATCTGACTGGTGCCTGATTTTTTTTTTTCTTGTCAATAATTTTATTCTCATTGCGAGAAATGACGTTGTTATAGAATTATACTTGCCAGCTGCCATCTTCAGCTGTTCCCAGCGCCTCTCCTGTCCCACTCCGCCATTTTGTGACTCTGTTAGGTATAAAAGTGTTATAACAAGTCCCATTTGAATGTTGTTTAACATGACTTATTTTTAAGGCATGTTCACAAATGGTGAATTGTCAATGAATGTAGTGACAGGTGGAACCTTCAAGACCGCTTCAGTACCTCATACGCATTAGACCATATCAATGAGTTTGGCCACAGTCTCATGTGTACGTGGACCCTGGACAAATGATTTCCGGGGGGATGTTGATCAGGCATGTCTAATTTCAGACTGCCGAATGCTTTGTTCTCCCGGAGATGAGCCGCCCACCTTACATGTGTGGCGTTTCTCATAGGCCACTTCCATTGAATGTGTATGGTGGGCTTTAGAATATCTGCACAGTTAAAGGGGGTTTATCTTGCAAGAAAAAGTTCTAAAGATGTCTAGATAGTGGTCGTGCCACTATGTGCGATTGCAAAACTTAGCCTGTCATATTAGCAGCATGGATGCGGAGAAATTTTGGCTGTTCTCTTTGGGTGTTGGCACAGCTAGTCTAGTGCAGTGATATACTGCAGCTAAGTGACTGTATCCTCCATGGTCTCATATGGTTCACGCCCCCTGCCGAAGGCTATGCCGAAACGTGCGTTAGGGTGGGCGCAGGTGCTACGGTGCCCTTTTACACTTCTCTGGGTAAGATATGCTCTAGTTTCATCTATAGCCTCTGGTTTGTGTACAGGCTGAATGTCTTTGTAATTATATTGCATATCTTTCATACTCATGTCTGTTACATTATTGCAAATATTAGTATGGGCATTTGGGTCTTTCCTTTGGGCATTTGAATTGCCTTTTGATTGTCAACTATTTTCCATGTACTACAAGACCCTTATCTTGCACTCTGCGTCCTAGCATGTTCTGATGCATTCAGGCACTTTCTTTCCCCAATCTACCTGTTCCCTGATATAAAATATCTAATAAGATATATATATATATATATATATATATATATATATATATATATATACAGTGGGGCAAAAAAGTATTTAGTCAGTCAGCAATAGTGCAAGTTCCACCACTTAAAAAGATGAGAGGCGTCTGTAATTTACATCATAGGTAGACCTCAGCTATGGGAGACAAACTGAGAAAAAAAAATCCAGAAAATCACATTGTCTGTTTTTATAACAATTTATTTGCATATTATGGTGGAAAATAAGTATTTGGTCAGAAACAAACAATCAAGATTTCTGGCTCTCACAGACCTGTAACTTCTTCTTTAAGAGTCTCCTCTTTCCTCCACTCATTACCTGTAGTAATGGCACCTGTTTAAACTTGTTATCAGTATAAAAAGACACCTGTGCACACCCTCAAACAGTCTGACTCCAAACTCCACTATTGTGAAGACCAAAGAGCTGTCAAAGGACACCAGAAACAAAATTGTAGCCCTGCACCAGGCTGGGAAGACTGAATCTGCAATAGCCAACCAGCTTGGAGTGAAGAAATCAACAGTGGGAGCAATAATTAGAAAATGGAAGACATACAAGACCACTGATAATCTCCCTCGATCTGGGGCTCCACGCAAAATCCCACCCCGTGGGGTCAGAATGATCACAAGAACGGTGAGCAAAAATCCCAGAACCACACGGGGGGACCTAGTGAATGAACTGCAGAGAGCTGGGACCAATGTAACAAGGCCTACCATAAGTAACACACTACGCCACCATGGACTCAGATCCTGCAGTGCCAGACGTGTCCCACTGCTTAAGCCAGTACATGTCCGGGCCCGTCTGAAGTTTGCTAGAGAGCATTTGGATGATCCAGAGGAGTTTTGGGAGAATGTCCTATGGTCTGATGAAACCAAACTGGAACTGTTTGGTAGAAACACAACTTGTCGTGTTTGGAGGAAAAAGAATACTGAGTTGCATCCATCAAACACCATACCTACTGTAAAGCATGGTGGTGGAAACATCATGCTTTGGGGCTGTTTCTCTGCAAAGGGGCCAGGACGACTGATCCGGGTACATGAAAGAATGAATGGGGCCATGTATCGTGAGATTTTGAGTGCAAACCTCCTTCAATCAGCAAGGGCATTGAAGATGAAACGTGGCTGGGTCTTTCAACATGACAATGATCCAAAGCACACCACCAGGGCAACGAAGCAGTGGCTTCGTAAGAAGCATTTCAAGGTCCTGGAGTGGCCTAGCCAGTCTCCAGATCTCAACCCTATAGAAAACCTTTGGAGGGAGTTGAAAGTCCGTGTTGCCAAGAGAAAAGCCAAAAACATCACTGCTCTAGAGGAGATCTGCATGGAGGAATGGGCCAACATACCAACAACAGTGTGTGGCAACCTTGTGAAGACTTACAGAAAACGTTTGACCTCTGTCATTGCCAACAAAGGATATATTACAAAGTATTGAGATGAAATTTTGTTTCTGACCAAATACTTATTTTCCACCATAATATGCAAATAAAATGTTAAAAAAACAGACAATGTGATTTTCTGGATTTTTTTTTCTCAGTTTGTCTCCCATAGTTGAGGTCTACCTATGATGTAAATTACAGACGCCTCTCATCTTTTTAAGTGGTGGAACTTGCACTATTGCTGACTGACTAAATACTTTTTTGCCCCACTGTATATATATATATATATATATATATATATATATATATATATATATATATATATATATATATATATATATATATATATTTTTTTTTTTTTTTTTTTTTTTTTATACCTTATTGATACAGGAAAGATATATATCTTGGTACAGTGTTAGCCAGTGGATAGTAAAAAATTTCTCGAAAGCTTGCAATTTGTTACCATCTTTTCAGTTATCCATTAAAAGGTATCAACCACTGAGGACTCTCAATTCTAAATTTTTTTTTTATACCTTATTGGACTGTCTGATCGTTTTTTCTTCTTGTTTTTTGTTATGTTTATCTTGGTGATCGGTTCGCCTATGTGTCCTTTATATGAGCACTATACTGATTAGCATGATATTGGAAAATATTCCCTCATTTTGATAATGGTGCTTTATTTTTTTATTGAGCTTTTTTTTACATTTTCAGGTGGTTGTGTAGACTGAAATCACAGAGGGAACTCTCTGGTGTGTTCTCTAAATTAAAGGTCCCTTGCTGAACTGATCCCATCGGGTCCGTGCATGTACAAGTTATATTAGAGCACTGATTGATAGTTTGGATAGCTGTAAGATAAGTTCCATAGTACATCTTGTCATTTCTACTTGAGGACATCCTCCCAGTTTTTGTTTACTGGTAAATCTAGGTAGAAAAACCTTTAACTTTTGTCATTTCTTTAAGTGTGTGCATTTATGGCTACCTTGTATTTTCTATATTTTTTTCTGATTTAATCCTGTCGGTTGTCTGCTTTTTTATTTATTTATTTTTTTAATTCTTAAAGACAAAGTAGTCTGTAGTTTATGTGGTGATAGATGTGTGCAGCTGTTGTATTGTTATTATTCATAATAGCATTAATATAATAGTGTCGCTGCCTATTTCACTGCTGCTACATGTAAGAGAGATAGAGCCTGATATATAAAATTGGTTGTTCGTTCAGTTATCTTGATAAACTATATTGACGTTGCCATTATTAAAGGAAAGGTGGCGCGGTTTTTATTTTTGTATTAATAATTATTGATTATATAATCAATTATTTTTAATACAAAATCTAATGTACTTTATTACCGTATATACTCGAGTATATGCCGAGAATTTGAGCCCATTATTTTAGGTTGAAATTGCCCCTCTCGGCTCATACTCGAGTCATTCCCAGGGGTCAGCAGAGGAGTGGGACGGCAGCTGTCTAATAAAACTCACCTGCTCCTGTCGTTCTTCGGGCGCTGACAGCTTCTTCCTGTATTGAGAGGTCACATGGTACCGCTCATTACAGTAATGAATATGGACCCGACTCCACTCCCATGGGGTGGAGCCACATATTCATTACTGTAATGAGCGGTACCGTGTGACCTCTCAATACAGCAAGAAGCTGCTGGTGCCCGGAGACCCAGGGACGTGCAGGGACGTGCAGGGACCGCGCCGGGAGCAGGCGAGTATGGCAGGGGCAGTGCGCTATATTCCCCTGTTCCTCGTTCCACCATCGGCGCCGCTGTGTCTTCTGCGTCTTCTGCACTGATGCTCAGGTCAGAGGGCGCGATGATGTGCTAGTGTGATAGTGTGCGCCACCCTCTGCCTGAGCGTCAGTGCGGAGGACGGGGAAGATGCAGCGACGCTTGGCGGTGGAACGGAGTGCAGGTGAATATAGTAAGTGCTGGGGGCCTGAGCGACGACAGGTGAGTATGGCATTTTTTTTTTTTTAAATCACAGCAACAGCATATGGGGCAAATATCTGTATGGAGCATCTTATGGGGCCATGTGCAGCATTATATGGGGCACATATCTCTATGGAGCATCTTATGGGGCCATGTGCAGCATTATATGGGGCACATATCTCTATGGAGCATCTTATGGGGCCATGTGCAGCATTATATGGGGCACATATCTCTATGGAGCATCTTATGGGGCCATGTGCAGCATTATATGGGGCAAATATCTGTATGGAGCATCTTATGGGGCCATGTGCAGTGTTATATGGGGGCAAATATCTCTATGGAGCATCTTATGGGGCCATAATCAGCATTTGTGCAACATTATATGGGGCAAATGTGTCTATGGAGCATCTAATGGGGCCACAGTCAGCATTTGTGCAGCATTATACAAGGCAAATGTGTCTATGGAGCATCTTATGGGGCCACAATCAGCATTTGTGCAGCATTATACGGGGCAAATGTGTCTATGGAGCATCTTATGGGGCCACAATCAGCATTTGTGCAGCATTATATGGGGCAAATGTGTCTATGGAGCATCTTATGGCGTCATAATCAACATTTGTGCAGCATTATATGGGGCATATTTTAGTATGGAGCATCTTATGGGGCCCATCATAAACTGTATGGAGCATTATATGGGGCGTATTTTATATGGAGCATTATATGGGGCCCATCATGAACTGTATGGAGCATTATATGGGGCTCCTGATTCAATATGGATATTCAAAAACACTTAAAATACTGATGTCTCAATTAATTTTACTTTTATTGGTATCTATTTTTACTTTTGAAATTTACCAGTAGCTGCTGCATTTCCCACCCTAGGCTTATACTCGAGTCATTAAGTTTTCCCAGTTTTTTGTGGCAAAATTAGGGGGGTCGGCTTATACTCGGGTCGGCTTATACTCGAGTAAATACGGTAGTTTTTTTAATTTTTTACTTCAGCCACTGGGGGCTGCCATTTGCATTTGAGGGTATTAATACTTTACATTTTTTCAGTTGTTGAAATTTTTTTTATGGCACCTTCCCTTTACATTTCTAGAAAGCTCTTTCTTGACAATTAAAGGGAACCTGTCAGCAGTTTTGGCCGATATAAGATACGGCCATCACCTTTCAGGGCTTATACACAGCATTCTATAATGCTGTATATATGCCTCCAACCCAACCTGCAAGAGAAGAAAAATATCTTTTTGTTATACTCACCTGCGGGGTGGTCCATGTTCAATGGGCGTCGCTCGTCTTGGTCCAGCGCCTCCCTTCTTCTTATGATCCCTGTCCTCCTGCTTGCTTTGTGTGGATGATACGTCCCTTCGTCATCCACACAGTCTCGTCGGCACAGTGCTCCTGCGCAGGCGTAGTTCTGTTGTCGAGGGCAGAGCAAAGCACTACAGTGCTCATGCACCAGTGCTCTTTGACCTTTCCCAGCACCTGCGCACTGCAGTACTTTGCTCTGCCCTCAACAGGACAAAGAAGTGCGCCTGCGTCGGCGTGTGGTGCCGAGGAGACGCGTCATCCACATGAAGCAAGCAGGAGGGCGGCATCACAAGAAGGTTTGGGAGGCGCCGAACCAAGAAGAGTGACGCCCATCGGACCGGACCGCCCCGCAGGTGAGTATAATAAAAATTATTTTTCTTCTCTTACAGGTCAGGTTGAGGGCCGATATACATCATTATATAATGCTGTAGATAAGCCCTGAAAGGTGATGGCCGTGACTTTTATCGGCCAAACCTGGTGACAGGTTCACTTTAATCATCAAAAACAAATGAACTCAGGATTATTGGAAGTAAAGAAGTTCCAGATTATTTTTTCTTATTAGCAAGGGACGTGTGCTTTTGCTCATAGGCTTATAATAACAGAAATGTGTTTGGTCAGGAACTTTTTCACTAAGAATGTGTGACATTTACAAATGAGTCTTCGTAGTTATTTGGATGCTTCCTCCCTTTCATTATAAGCATAATAGAGAGAAAATCCACCATCAATGCAAATGTTATCTATTTACTATAAGGATACTTTGAAAATCTCTCTCCAGGAATATATAGATGGGTAACAGGACACTTAAAGAGGTTTTCCCACGAACAATGTGCATTTTATTCAGTATATCTTGGAATAACAATAAGTTCCACTATTACCAGTAGATGTGTTAAAAAAATGTTACTGTGCTGAGATAATCTTAGAAATGTGCCCCTGCTGTGTACTGTGTAATGGCTGTGTCTGACCGTACAGGAACATGGTCTATTGGAGCGCCCCCAGACACAGGGCCATGACTTCTCGGTACCGGGCCTCTCTGGTTTGGTTCTGAGGCTGTCACGGTGGCTAGACCCGGTCCGCGACCCTGCTAAGGGGCGTCCAATAAAGGTGGTACAGTCTGTCAGGGATTCGTGACGCCACCTGTGGTGTTCGGTCAGGGTGACCGACGCTGCTGTGGGGTCCACTGGGGTGATGGAATGGCAGCTGGATGGTATACCTTCCCACAGGTGAAGTATGTCCCCAGGGCTTCCCAGTAAGGTAGATGGTGATGGTGTGAGGTGCAGTCAATAACGAGGACACAGGGTTGCAGTCTCTTTACCTCTTTACTGAAGACTTCAGATCCTCAATCCAGAGCATGCTTAACAGGGCTTTCTGAGACCGGCCAGCCAGTCCGATGGGCACATTCAGAGTTCCCTTTGCAGTTGGAAATCAGTGCCTACCACTAGCGCCTGTGTGTTGTAGTGCTACCCTGCTGAGCATTCGGAATAGTCCTCACAACTGCTGTTCTCGTTCGTTCTTTCTAATTCTCTCTCGCTTGTTCCAGATGTTACTAGTTTCTCGTCCCCAGGTATGTTATGGCTAGGACGCACCCGTATGACGGGAAGACTCGGAGCTCTTCCGGGACCCTAGAGACGCCCCTCTCCACGCGTTGCCCCCTATGTCTTCGTAGGAAATTTAAGGTAGACAGCCAACCTATAATTAACTGTCCTGCGGAGTTCGAAGTAAGGCCTAGAGTCAGTTACTCCCGCGGTGTTCCGGCCACCGGCTACGCGCCTCAGTAGGATGTTGCCTTGGTCTCATGGCACGACTCCTACTGGTTCTCCTTTGTGCTTGATCTCGTTTCTCACTGTTCCACAACATCCTTCCCTTCGTGTCACTCTCTTAGGATACTGCCGCGGGGTGTGCAGGCGCGGTTCCGTATCGCTCTGCTCTGTTCGCTAGGCACCTGCCAGGTTCCCACGCCTGACAGGGACCCCCCCTGTGTCTTCTCCCTGCAACACCCCCTGCCACGGGATGTTGCCTGAATCCAACCCAGTCAGCTTCTGACTAACTTCCTATCCAACCCCTAGTTTTACTAGTGTGAGGAGTGGCCCAATAAATAAAGCCTTTTTCTCCCCCTAGTGGCCGGAGTGTGAAGTGTAATGTGTGCTGGTGATACCTGGTCAGTAGAATTCCTTCAGTGCCATCAGACGTACCATCACTCCCCTTAGTGGCAGAGTGTCATACTGCAACGACCAGATCTCTGGGGTGCTACACTATCATACCACAGCTCTTGGGCAGGGGAGGAAGCAAAAGAGAGTATGAGGAGTGCCAGGGAATCATAGACCGCACAGCATGAAGGGGGCAAGGGAATCACAGACAGGACATCACGAGTGGGTCAGGGAATCAGACAGGACATCATGAGGGGGCAAGGGAATCACAGACAGGACATCATGAGTAAGGGCAGAGAATCGCAGACAGGTCATCATGAGTGGGGCCAGGGAATCACAGACAGGACATCATGAGGGGCAAGGGAATCACAGACAGGACATCATGAGTAAGGGCAGAGAATCGCAGACAGGTCATCATGAGTGGGGCCAGGGAATCACAGACAGGTCATCATGAGTGGGGACAGGGAATCACAGACAGGACATCATGAGGGGCCAGGGAATCGCAGACAGGACATCATGAGGGGGCAAGAGAGTCAGACAGGACAGCATGAGGGGGCAAGGGAATCACAGGACAGCATGAGGGGGGCAGGAAATCACAGGACAGCATGAGGGTAGGCTGGGGAATCACAGACAGGGCAGCATGAGAGGAGCCAGGGAATCACAGACAGGACATCATGAGAAGGGTCAGGGAATCACACACAGGACATCATGAGGGGGGCAAGGGAATCACAGACATGACATCATGAGGGGGCCAGAGAGTCACAGACAGGACATCATGAGGGGGGTCAGGGAATCACAGACAGGACAGCATGAGGGGGGTCAGGGAATCACAGGACAGCATGAGGGGGCCAGGAAATCGCAGGACAGCATGAGGGTAGGCGGGGGAATCACAGGACAACATGAGAGTAGGCTGGGGAATCACAGACAGGACAGCATGAGGGAAGGGCAGAGAATCCCAGACAGGGCAGCATGAGAGGGGCCAGGGAATCACAGACAGGACATCATGAGGGGGCCAGGGAATCACATACAGGACATCATGAGGGGGCCAGGGAATCACATACAGGACATCATGAGGGGGGCCAGGGAATCACAGACAGGACATCATGAGGGGGGCCAGGGAATCACATACAGGACATCATGAGGGGGGTCAGGGAATCACAGACAGGACATCATGAGGGGGGCCAGGGAATCACATACAGGACATCATGAGGGGGGCCAGGGAATCAAAGACAGGACATCATGAGTGGGGGCAGAGAATCCCAGAGAGGACAACATGATAGGGGCTAGGGAATAACAGACAGGGCAGCATGAGAGGGGCTAGGGAATAACAGACAGGGCAGCATGAGAGGGGCTAGGGAATCACTGACAGGGCAGCATGAGGGGGGAGGGGGGGCAGGGAATCGCAGAAAGGGAGCAGAAGACCCAGTGGACAGTCCGGCCCTTGTACACCGAAATCTAATTGATAGAAAATATATTTCTTCACCGAAGGCATCAATTTAATCACTATTATAGCACCACTACAGTCATGTCTTTACATTACAAAATCGTGCTGACCTGTTCGTTTTAAGCTAGGTGCCTCCTCCAATCCACTCTGCTACCAGAACAGTTTTTTATCTTTCCTCCATGCCCCCCTTTACAAAGTAATGCCATAACCTTACCTACTCCCCCCACCCCCCCGATAAAAATGGTGTATATTTTTCCTTCAAGCAACTAGGTATATACCACAGAGCTTCTCTGTGGGCGTGTGCTTTTTCTCTTTTGATGCTGGCCAATTTAAATAAGGCCAGGCCCCAGTAAATGTCCTTAGCATGTACCGCTAATTTACACTGTGTGCAGAATTATTAGGCAAGTTATATTTTAGAGGATTATTTTTATTATTGATCAACAACTATGTTCTCAATCAACCCAAAAGACTCATAAATATCAAAGCTTAATATTTTTGGAAGTTGGAGTGGTGTTTTTTTTTTTTTTTTTTAGATTTGGCTATCTTAGGAGGATATCTGTTTGTGCAGGTAACTATTACTGTGCAGAATTATTAGGCAACTTAATAAAAAACAAATATATTCCCTTCTCACTTGTTTATTTTTACCAGGTAAACCAATATAACTGCACAAAATTTACAAATAAACATTTCTGCAATAACAAAACCCCCCAAAATTAGTGACCAATATAGCCACTTTTCTTTATGATGACACTAACAGCCCTCCATCCATAGATTCTGTCAGTTGCTTGATCTGTTTACGATCAGCATTGAGTCCAGCAGCCACCACAGCCTCCCAGACACTGTTCCGAGAGGTGGACTGTTTTCCCTCCCTTTAGATCTCACATTTTATGAGAGACTACAGGTTCTCTATGGGGTTCAGATCAGGTGAACAAGGGGGCCATGTCATTTTTTTCTTCTTTGGGACCTTTACTGGCCAGCCACGCTGTGGAGTAGTTGGAGGCATGTGATGGAGCATTGTCCTGCATGAAAATCATGTTTTTCTTGAACGATACCGACTTCTTCCTGTACCACTGCTAGGTCTGGGAGTTGAGCTTCACTCCATCCTCAACCCGAAAAGGTCCCACAAGTTCATCTTTGATGAAACCAGCCCATACCTCACCTTCACCTTGCTGGTATCTGAGTCGGAGTATAGCTCTCTGCCCTTTACTGATCCAGCCTCTGGCCCATCCATCTGGCCCATCAAGAGTCACTCTCATTTCATCAGTCCATAAAACCTTTGAAAAGTCAGTCTTAAAATATTTCTCGGCCCAGTCTTGATGTTTTATCTTATGTTTCTTGTTCAAGGGTGGTCGTTTTTCAGCCTTCCTTACCTTGGCCATGTCCCTGAGTATCGCACATCTTGTGCTTTTTGTTACTCCAGTAACGTTGCAGCTCTGAAATATGGCAAAACTGGTGGCAAATGGCAACTTGGCAGCTTCACGCTTGATTTTCCTCAATTCATGGGCAGTTATTTTGCGCCTTTTTTCCCAACACACTTCTTGCGACCCTGTTGGCTATTTGCCATGAAACGCTTGATTGTTCAGTGATCACGCTTCAAAAGTTTGGCAATTTCAAGACTGCTGCATCCCTCTGCAAGACATCTCATAATTTTGGACTTTTCAGAGCCGGTCAAATCTCTCTTCTGACCCATTTTGCCAAAGGAAAGGAAGTTGCATAATAATTAAGCCCACCTTATATAGGGTTTTGATATAATTAGACAGCACCCCTCCTCATTACAGAGATATACATCACCAGATTTACTTAATTGGTAGTTGGCTCTCAAGCCTGAACAGCTTGGAGTAGGACAACATGTATAAAAAGTATCATGTGATCAAAATACAACTTGTCTAATAACTCTGCACACAGTGTACATATAAGAAAATGTGTACATTTGGCCCAGGCTGTTATGTATGTATCTGGTCTAGAAGACTATGGTTTCGTCCCCACGGTCAGTAATTGGCAGCGCTTTGGAATCCCAACGCCCGGATAGGTTTACCTTAATTTTTTAGCCAAAATAACATGCAGTCAATGGTTTTCCTTTTCTGCCCTGTCATTTGGGTCAGTCTCTGATAAAGATCTAGACAAAATCAAAACTACCATATACTGTATAATCGTGTAAAAAAACATGTAAACTAAGTCCCACCCTGTTCTCCAAACCCAAGGAGTTGCAGATAATGACCATAGACTTAATACTGTTGAGTTGAATTACGTGATCCAGGTCATAGTCATCTTTACGTCAGCCATATTTAACAAACCTTGGATCATATCTACTCATGCATCTCGGTAACAAGAATATGATAGAGCAGCATAACCTGTGAGAGAAGTTATCGGTTGTCATTTCCTTTTTACTTGAGTTGTAATTGAAATGAGGCATGCAAGAAAACAGTACAGGGGAACAACCTACAGATACATATGTCAGGAAAATTTTACTCTCCGCTGGGAAGCCAGTTAATATATCTTTCTCCATTAGAAGAAAAGCTGATAAACAACCTTTATGTTAGTTTTTGCCAGTCATGGAAACTTTTATCGTCGTTTAGTAGAGACGTGTTAATTATAAATGTATATTGGTACACTTTTATTATTTAGTCTTCTTTTAAAGGAAATCTGTGACTTTATACATGCAGTTTAACCTGCAAGCAACAAGGTATAGAACAAAAGAAGCTGAACAGATTAAAGGAGTTCTCCAGGAATGTAATAAAATGGCCCCCATGATAAAATTTAAATGGCGGCCATCGTAGTCACATATCAGGAAGGGATACAGTCTGAAGTAACATATCTTCCGAGACCTGTGTCTCAACTGATGGTTGCTTTATCCTAAGTACACGTATTTCTGTGAGCCAAGGAGAAGGGTTGTGACATTAGAAGAAATATGTCTTCTACTTTTCTGACTGAGCACAAAGGATTTTTCTAAAGTCCCAGTACTTTGTGCGCATTGATAAAATATGGTAGGCACACAACGGCTATGAAGAATGGTTGTTCCTTGGTGGATTTGTAGACTTAAATGGATCAAAATCAGGCACTCCAATTCTAAGTAAAATAATTGTTTATTTTAATCAGCAAAGGTCTGTGTGTACTGGGCCAACTTTGTGGTCACATGACCTTGTTCACTACCAGAAAGAGGAGACGGACAATTGAAGGCTGATGTAGCAGTCAGGCTACGTTCACATTAGCGTTTCGCTAATTTGCGTCGCTGTTGCGTCGGCGTGCGTTTTTTTGGTAGCGTTTTCCGACATGTGCGTCATTTTCGGCACTAGCGTCGGACGCAAGAAAATGCAACAAGTTGCATTTTTCGTGCGTCCGATTTTCGTCAAAAAACGACGCACGCGTCGCAAAACGCAGCGTTTTTGCGCGCGTTTTTGGTGCGTCGCGCGGTGCGTCGCGCGTTGCGTCGCCGTTGCGTCGCCGACGCACCGGCGCGCAACGCTAATGTGAACGTAGCCTCAGTGATTAGTTTGTATGCAGTAAGTCAGCCAAGGAGAAGACTTATTTCTTCTGCACGGCCCTATTCTGATGGCTCCCCAGTATGTGTGCTTATGATACAGCTCCTCTGTCAGTTGAGACACAGGTTTCAAGAGCTGTGTTTCTTCTGACTGTTGCACATCCTGACACACGAGAAGGGTGGACTGTCATTTGAATTACGTGAGGCCATTTTATTACATTCTTGGAAAACCTCTTTAATATATTGTTTTGTGGGCAACAAATTAGATAGAATTTGATATATTTTATTTAAATCTCTTCTCTTTCTACGCTTAGAGTCCAGTAGTCGAGACTATTTAAAGGGAACCTGTCACCCCGTTTTTTGAGATTGAGCTATAAATACTGTTAAATAGGGCCTGCGCTGTGTGTTCCTATAGTGTATGTAGTGTACCCCGATTCCCCATGTACGCTGAGAAATAACTTACCAAAGTCGCCGTTTTCGCATGACAATCAGGCTGGTCAGGTCGGGAGGGCGTGGTGACATCGCTGGTTCTTCCTCAGCTTTACGTTGGTGGCGTAGTGGCGTAGTGGTGAAGACACAGCGCGCGATCTGCGCTGTCATCCCTTTCGTCGGTGGGGGCGGCCATCTTCCTGGGGCCGCGCGTGCGCAGATCGAGTGCTCTGCTGCACGGGGCTTCAGGAAAATGGCCGCGGGATGCCGCGCGTGCGCATTAGAGATCGCGGCGGCCATTTTCCCAAAGCCGAGTTTGCATCTCGGCTTTGGGAAAATGGCCGCCGCGATCTCTAATGCGCACGCGCGGCATCCCGCGGCCATTTTCCTGAAGCCCCGTGCAGCAGAGCACTCGATCTGCGCACGTGCGGCCCCAGGAAGATGGCCGCCCCCACCGACGAAAGGGATGACAGCGCAGATCGCGCGCTGTGTCTTCACCACTACGCCACTACGCCACCAACGTAAAGCTGAGGAAGAACCAGCGATGTCACCACGCCCTTCCGACCTGACCAGCCTGATTGACAGGCGAAAACGGCGACTTTGGTAAGTTATTTCTCAGCATACATGGGGAATCGGGGTACACTACATACACTATAGGAACACACAGCGCAGGCCCTATTTAACAGTATTTATAGCTCAATCTCAAAAAACGGGGTGACAGGTTCCCTTTAATGATTGACAGCTATCTTTATATTTACAGTCAGAGAAAGCTCTCAATCACTGATGAGACCACCCATTGTACTATTAAGCATAGTAAAGGCAGGGATATAAATTAATAGATACAAGCTATGCTGAATAATGTCCCATAGAGCTACATATCGATTTGCTCAGGAACCATGTTCAAAACAATGCCTGGTGCAGATTAGCCCATTGTGTATATTTAAAGGGGTAGCATCAGATTACTGAAAAACAAAATATACTGTACATTTTTTTTTCACAGAAATAGGCACTCTGTGTTGTTTATTGTGGGTAAACCTTTAGTTTTACCCGCATTGTTTTTATAAAATACTGTTCAGTTGATTAAGGTTCTGTAGTGGTTTCAATCCAGTGTGTGTCACTTATAGCCCGCTTCTTCTTTATTGTTATTTCTATGTATTGTAACCTGGGTAGGTACAAGTGCCTTTTTATACATTTTTTCCAAGAAAACCAGTTCAATTAGTTTTAGCTGTGTCAACTCAATATATACTTGAGGCTTTGGGCGCATTGATTATATATTCTTCAGTGCTTCAGCGCGGTACTCGTGTCTGCACTCAAACATGGAACACAAAGATAATAATTGCTGCAAAACAAAACACTTAAAGCGTTCATCTAAACAAGCGATATTTCATGTGAGGGTATAAAGATCAGAGAGCATACTTGTTACAAAAGACTGTGAATGCAGAAAGGGCAGCCGTGAAGAACATTTCATTGATGCGCCACATGTACAATACGAAATCACTGCTGATGTGGAGAAACCCCCTGTAACCTTCACATCATTACATCAGTCTGCCGAAATCATCGTCACAATGGATGTAAAAGTAAAGTCACGTAACTATAGCTGGGTTTTTGCAGTCTTATAAAGTGATGGTATGTTACTAGAGCCAGTGCCATGTCTTCTTCTCAGGGTCAGTGAGTCTAAACCCACTGCTGCCATCAATTTATAAGCTGGAAATCCCCTTTTGCTGCATAGTTTTACCTCAGAAAGCAGATACTTTTGGCTGATATTCCAGCTTTTGATTGTACATTGTGCAGAAGTCAAGGTGTTTTTACAGGATACTCACAGAATAACTCCGTTTACCGTATGACGATGTTTTCTTATAGCTACATTGAGAAGTGAATAATGAAAAAAGTCTTGCTTTCTGAATTTTGTCTTAAAAAAGAAAATAAATAAATATATATATATATATATATATATATATATATATATATATATATATATATATATACCTTATGGGAATAAACCTACTAGAAATAGGAGGAAACCAATATGGCTAAATAGAGCTGTAAGGGGCGCAATAAGTGACAAAAAGAAAGCATTTAGAGAATTAAAGGAAGTAGGTAGTGATGAGGCATTAAATAAATACAGAAAATTAAATAAAGTAAAAAGCAAATCAAGGCAGCAAAGATTGAGACAGAGAGACTCATTGCCAGAGAGAGTAAAAATAATCCGAAAATATTCTTTAGCCCCTTTACCCCCAAGGGTGGTTTGCACGTTAATGACTAGGCCAACTTTGAATTTTTATGCAATTAAATCACAGAGATATGTCACACAAAATAGTTAATAAGTAACATTTCCCACATGTCTACTTTACATCAGCACAATTTTGGAACCAACATTTTTTTTTTGTTAGGGAGTTATAAGGGTTAAAAGTTGACCAGCAATTTCTCATTTTTACAACACCATTTTTTTTTAGGGACCACATCTCATTTGAAGTCATTTTGAGGGGTCTATATGATAGAAAATACCCAAGTGTGACACCATTCTAAAAACTGCACCCCTCAAGGTGCTCAAAACCACATTCAATAAGTTTATTAACCCTTCAGGTGTTTCACAGGAATTTTTTGAATGTTTAAATAGAAATGAACATTTAACTTTTTTTCACAAAAAATTTACTTCAGCACCAATTTGTTTTATTTTACCAAGAGTAACAGGAGAAAATGGACCCCAAAAGTTATTGTACTATTTGTCCTGAGTACACCTATACCCCATATGTGGGGGTAAACCACTGTTTGGGCGCATAGCAGAGCTCGGAAGCGAAGGAGCGCGGTCTGACTTTTCAATGCAAATTTGATGGGAATTGAGATGGGACGCCATATTGCGTTTGGAGAGCCACTGATGTGCCTAAACATTGAAACCCCCCACAAGTGACACCATTTTGGAAAGTAGACCCCCTAAGGAACTTATCTAGATGTGTGGTGAGCACTTTGACCCACCAAGTGCTTTACAGAAGTTTATAATGCAGAGTCGTAAAAATAAAAAATCATATTTTTTCACAAAAATGATCTTTTTGCCCCCAATTTTATATTTTCCCAAGGGTAAGAGAAGAAATTGGACCCCAAAAGTTATTGTATAATTTGTCCTGAGTACGCTGATACCCCATATGTGGGGGTAAACCACTGTTTGGGCGCATGGGAGAGCTCGGAAGGGAAGGAGTGCTGTTTGACTTTTTAATGCAAAATTGACAGGAATTGAGATGGGACGCCATGTTGAGTTTGGAGAGCCACTGATGTGCCTAAACATTGAAACCCCCCACAAAGACCTTTCCGGTCGAAACGCGTAGCCAAACTCACGCAGGTCATGGTGTTGTCTTTATGGAGCTCATGATTTTTCATGTTTTTACATTTTTCCAATAAAGTTTGTTTATTTTACCTTTTGGAGCTGGAACATCGTGGTTTTTTTCATTGGTTCGCATCGTGTCAGGACTTGGTTCCGTGCTCTGCTGGATATGGTGAGCTGGCTTTTTTTCTTTTTTCTTTGCATATAAAGTAAACAATGCCCGACCAACTCCATGCCCTACCAATGTGTGAAAGTGAACAATGCCCTACCAATGTATTATTTAAATTAGGATACTTGTGGTTTTTCATTGCATTTTTGTGTGCTTTTTTTTTACGATGTGTTTTTGATGCTGCGTTTTTTGTCTCTGTTTTTGATACTTCCTGTTTTTCTGCTTTAATGCTTTATTACTTAGGTGCATATTCCATTATTTCATGATTCCATTTGAAAAGTTATGTTGAGCATAATCTAGTAGAGTAACTTTAATATTTCATTGTGGGGCCACCCTTTTTAAGTGGTACCAGAACATTCCTTCCTACCATAAATGGAGCTGTACATGTAAAATCTTTCTTTTTTTTCTCGCGTCTTGCAGGCTTGTGGTTCGGTATGTGTGGTGAGGTGATCTGCTCCTTTTTTTTTTCAACCTGTAACTGTTCCACTTTCCAATTGCCTTAATTAGTTGATTCAGCAGTGAGGATGGAGCTCCGTTATAGTAAGAGGATCATTCATAGATCATGTATCTAAAGCCGGGTTACATCTACCTTTTGTTAGCCATCACACTCAGTGTATTGCAGAATTATTGACTCCTCTCTAGTTCACCCAATTTTGCATATGGTAAAAATAATATATAAAAACCTAAAAAATAATGTAAGCCAGTTACAGTTTTTGCTACTTTACGCTCCACACTAGAGAGTTAAACATTTGGTGTAAGAGCTCATTCAGACGTACAAGGGAAACAGACCGAGTTTTGTCAATGATTTTCATCAGTGTCATTCGTGTTTCCTCAGAGTTTTGTTCAATTTTACATCATTTTTTCTCATGTGAAAAAAACAAAACAAAAGTATATCAATAAAGTTTTGTCAAAGCGAAAAACCAGGAGGTATTGAATACCGAGCATCAAACTGAGACGAAAACTACATTTTAAAAAAACACATCAAAACCCCAAGTAACCTAATTTAAGTAATAGGTGCAGAAATTCTGCAATACCTAAAGCTCATCGTGGGAACAATGCAGCTCAGACTTTAGGCCTGTAACTTAGAAACTTGTAAATTAAAATATTAAAGGATTCACATTTTCACAGACTCTAAAGTGAGGTGTTGGATCTGCTTTTCTCTCATTAGAAAGCCATAATTCGAGTTGGGATTCTTTTCAGCACCAGAATGTTATTTGTCGACAACTATTTAGTTATTTTTTACCTATACTGGAGAAAATAAGAACGGTATTTGATACAATGCCAATTTTGCAAGTTTTCCCACCTACAAAGAATGCAGAGGTCTGTAATGTTTATCACAGGTACACTTCCACTTTCCACTTAAAAATAAAACCAGAAAATCACATTGTACAATTTTTAAATAATTAAATTGCATACTACAACCTCTCTGCCATGGTTAAGACCAAAGAGCAGTGTAAGGACACCAGAGACAAAATTGTACATCGGCACATGGCTGGAATGGTTTGCTGGACAATAGACAAGCAGCTTGGTGAGAAGGCAACAACTGTTGGCACAATTATTAGAAAATAGAACAAACACAAGGTACCTGTCAGTCTTCCTCAGTCTGTGGCTATATGCAAAATCTCGCTTCTTGGGGTAAGGATGATTCGGAGAAAGGTCAGGAATCAGCCCAGAACTACACTGGAGGGACCTGGTCACTGACCTGAAGAGATCTGGGACCACAGTCTTGAACATTACCGTTAGTAACACACTACGCCATCGAGGATTAAAATCCTGCAGGGCAGGTCCCCCTGCTTTCGCCAGCACATGTCAAGGTCCATTAGAAGTTCGCAAGTAACGAAGCTGATCCATCGGAGGCATGTGAGAAGGTCATGTGGTCAAATGAAACCAAAATCCAACTTTTTGGTATCAATTCCACTTGTTGTGTTTGGAGGAAGAAGAAGGATGAGTACAACCCCAAGAACACCGTCCCAACTGTGAAGCATGATGGGGGAAACCTCATGCTTTGGCGGTGCTTTTCTGCACATTGCACAGGACGACTGCACCATATTGAAGGGCAGATGGATGGGTTCATGTATCGCAAGATTTTGCCAATCAACCTTCTTCCCTCATGACTGGGTCTTCCAACATAACAATGATCCGATTCACACAGCCAGGGCAACTAAAAAGTGGCTCCATAAGAAGCATTTCAAGGTCCTGGAGTGGCCTAGCCGCCAGACCTGAACCCAATAGAAAGTCTTTGAAGGGAGCTGTAACTCAATGTTGCCCAGCGACAGCCCCAAAACCTGAGAGATCTGGAGAAGGTCTGTATGGAGGAGTGGGCCAAAATCCCTGTTGCAGTGTATGTAAACTTGGTCACGAACTACAGGAATTGTCTGACCTCTGTAATTGCAAACAAAGGTTTCTGTACCTATTACTAAGTTCTGTTTTTCTTTTGTATCAAATAATTTATTTCATGCAATAAAATGAAAATTAATTATGTAAAAATCATAAAATGTGATTTTATGAATTTTATTTTAAGATTCTGTCTCTCACAGTTGAAGTGTACCTACTATAATTATTTTCCCCTCTGCAGTTTCAGTGTATCTAAAATGACAAAAAAAGCCTGCACAGAAGATGTAGATTCAAATGATACAAGATTTTAAGCTGCGTAGCTTTTTCATTTTGCTTGTAAAATGATTTGAGATGGTGGATTTAGCCTTTAAAGAGTTTGTCCAGGAGATGTGACAGCTCTATAGGCCTCCAGTGACACACTGACAGGAGACAATGGTTCCTGCAGTGTTATCACTCAGGGCTCAATGGCCTCTCACTTTACGGCACTGCTGCGTGAGAATTTTCCCACGCAGCGGTGCCGCAAGTGACAGTATAAACTCTGCACTCACAGTGGCGGAGTGATACAGTGTGGGAGGATACCTGCCGTCACTGTATCACCGGAACCCCTGGAGAGCGGTCGCATCTGCCGATTTGACAGCTCTCCACGGGAGATTGTCGTGGGACACTCATTAAATGGATTGCATCGGATCAGGGAGTATACTGTTTTTTTTTGTTTGTTTGTTTTTTTACAGGTGTTCGAGTGCTTTGGGGATTAGGTGATTGGTGAGTATATACTGTATGTTATATGCACTGTATGTCTATATGTGTGTATGTGTGTTATTTTTTTTACACTTGAACACACTAGCTGGATGATGGGACTACGGTCCCATCATCCGGCTAGCTGTCACTGTAGCAGGCATAGCTGGATGGGACTAGTAGTCCCATCGGACGATGCCTGCCTACATACAGACCCGCACACACACACAGACCCGCACACACACACACACACCCCCGCACACACACACAGACACACACAGATACACTCAAACACCTTCACACAGACACGTACATCTTCTCCGCCCACACACATAGTCTCTGCCCACACTCCATCCACAGATTCTTCCCCTTCCCGATCTGCAGCCTTTCTCGCAGGCACATCCGTAGCAAATCCGCAGATCTTTTTTAAACCTGCGGTTTTGCTGCGGATTGGCCTGACACAATAGAAGTCAATGGACAAAATGGTAGTCAATGGGTGCAGAAACGCTGGAGATCCGCAAAAGGAATTGACATGCTGCGGAAAATAAAACGCTGCAAATCCACGTTTTTTGTCTTTCCGCAGCATGTGCACAACAATTCTCAATTTCACATTGACTAACATTGCTTGTGCACTACACTGCAGATTTGATGCAATTCTGCACATCCAAAAACGCTGCGGATCCACATCAAAATCCTCAATGTGTGCACAAAGCCTTAGGCTACAAGTCTGCAGTTGTGACTGCAGACTTGTGAATTCTGTCATTACACTTTGTGAGGATTCTTACGCGACGGGCACGTGACCGCATGTACCGTATTTGATTTGTATACGTTTGGTGACGTGCAGACTTGATGGGTACAGTCTCACTCAATGCAAGTGTATTGAATCAGGCCGGACTTGTCTAGTCCTCATGTGACCAGAAGTATGCAAATGGCATTTTTGCGGTCACATGACCACCCGCTCCCAGCATTGGGGGATCCTGATATCGCGGAGTATATGTGACTGCAGACTCTTAGCTTAAGGCTGGACAACCCCTTTAAATGTCATGTGGCAAATTAGGTTTGATTCCCAGTTGGGTCATATCATCTTCTAGGGGGCTCTATTTCATGTTCTATACTTTTTTTACCTATAGAAAAAGCACAATATGGCCTTTTTTATTGCTGGATTCCCATGTTTCTATTCCTTGCACATAAAAATGGAACTAGAGACTCCAGTGTGAATCTGCCATACTGAGAAAGGAAGGTGTACAAATGTGTGTTTTCGTGGGAATACAGTGTATTAGCAAATTAGATCAATTTTTTTCTAGACAGTTATTAAAGTTGGATTTTAAAGGAAATTTTTCTCTGCCCTAAAAGGAAGGAAAATATTTTACTCACAGTTCCCTGTAATCCAGAACTTTCTTATGTTTGTTAATGCCAAAATTGTCATTATTTCCAAGCTGGTTAATAAAGCGAGACATAATATCGTGGGATTTAGTAGGAAAGGATTATGCATGGAGTTTCGGTTAAATGATTTGAACAAGTGGCATATGTTACAGATTAGGGCTTAGACCGGGTCTTTTTCTGCTGATGGCGGGGTCTTCGGTAAATCTCAGAGATTAAATTTTTAACCCTCTGATTTGGTCACATGTTACTTTGAAGATGAAACCTAGGTGTAGTTTGTGCATCTTATTGACAAAAAATTACTTTTAGGCCATGTTCCCACATGACTTAAATGCTTCATCTTTTCCACTGCTTTTTTTCTGTGCATAAAATCTGTTGCTTTTAAGTGTTCAACTAAAGTGGATGTGATCTCATGAAAACTAATGCCCACTGTGCGTCTAAATACAGTGCGGATTGTGTGTTTTTTTGGTGGATTTTTTTCCTATAGGCTTTTATGGAGGGAGCCTGGAAAAAACACACTTAAAAAACGCATATAAAAACTTAAGTTGTATTTTTAAGTGCAGAATCAAAGATTTTCTGTACCAAAAAAACACCTCAAATCCTGCTTCAAATCTGCACCAAAAGTATATAAAATAAAGGAGAAAATGCATAAAAATAACCACAGAGAAAAAAGAACAGTGCAATAATAATCATTCAGTTCCAGAGATTGGACTTTTTTTTTACATGGTGTTAATTTTTATGATCTTTACAAGTGGGAATTGCTCACACACAGGCTAATTAGCTAATAATGCAGCGCAGTCTAAAGACACACCCTGAAGAATCCTTGAGCAACGCCCCTTTGGTAAAGTCTATAAAAATTAGCACTAACCATATAGGCGCATGTCACTGAAACTGTATAGCGAATCTTAAATTAAAAAATTGATTACTCAGGGGAACAGTGGGAATAAATTAACTGGTGAGTTTTGATCTGATGACAGGTCTTCTTTAAGCCTTATTAGAGACTAGATGGAGGGCGGTAATGTCATAATGGGGGCAGGCTTTGCAGCGTTGAGAATCTCCCCCCCATGTGCTCACCCACCTATCCACTCTCTTTCCTCATGTGCTGACTTCTCCAGTCTGTGCTCTCTTCTTCAACCTGTCTACCCCATGTGCTATATGTATTGTTTTTCTCCCAGCGATGCTGTTGCTCTTCAAGAGTCTCATTTGCCCTTTGTTGTCTTCGACGTTGTGCCTTTGCTGCTATCCTTTCATTGTCATTGGTGTATTTTTTTATGAAGAGCCATGTTAGCATTGATATTTGCTTTTTAAAGGGGTTTTCCCACAAACGAAAGTTCATTTAAAAAATTCTGTGTCTGACCATATACAGAACATATCACAGCTCCTGGGCAGGGGAGGAAGCAAAAGACAATACTGACATTACAGCAGGAGATCGCAGAGGATACATTTTGTGAGGTAAAATATTGTTTAAAAACAGTCAGTGAAATATTTACCTGACAAAAGAAATTCTCTGTGATCCTATGCTGTAATGTCAGTATTGTCCTTTGCTTCTTCCCCTGCCCAGGAGATGAGGTATGTTCCGTACACGGTCAGACACAATTTTTCAAATGAACTTTCGTGTGAAAACCCCTTTAATGTGACCGGCTTCCTCTGCCTGTAGACACTTCACGTATCTGCCGCCGGCATCAGCTGATTGATTCACTGTGCTTGCACAGAATTCGAGCAGTAAATCAGACCACCGCCATCTTTGTGCAGACAGATAGCGGCGGTCACATTAAAACTACTCATGCGCTCCTCCTGTACAGAAATGGCGGTGGTCAGTTAAACTTTCGAATGGCTGATCCCGGCGGCGTGTTCGTGGCGGCGTTACTCTGGTGGCACCGCGCAAGAGGCTGTGTACGGCGTATACAGTGTGTGGTGCGTACGGCGTATACAGTGTGTGTGTGTAGTGCGTACAGCGTATACAGTGTGTGTGAGTGTGGTACGTACGGCATATACAGTGTGTGTGTTTGTGTGTGGTGCGACGGTGTTCCGTTGATAGTACCGCGCAATAGGCTGGTACCACCAGCTGTTTCCATATTGAGACACCTATCATTTGGGTGTCCAAATATGGAGGTCAGTGAACTTCCGCCACTTGGAATTCTGGGATCCGGACACATCCGGACAGAACAGGATGTGAAGAAATGACAATGTAAGTATATATTAAGATATGTACTAGACTATAGGCCCCATATACAGTAAACTATTATTGGATGAACCTGCCGATATTGACAGATTCGGCTGAAAAACTAATGTGCATGGAGGCACCAGACAGTTGATGGTCTCAGGAGGTGCCGATTGTCCATCAATTTTAGACCTCCGATCTCATTGTTTTCCTGGAGATAAGCCACCGACCAACATGTCAACGGTGTCTTTCTCATAGAAGACTCAGGAGAACTCGGCGGATCGAGCGCTCCTGTGTATGAGAGAGTTGGTGGACATGGCTGTCGATTGAAGCATTGTGCGGTCGATAGCCATATAATGTGTTTGGGACCTTAAGAGCAATGGTTATTACTCCTGATTTGTTTGTTTCCAATAGTTTTGAATAAATGGCCAGTGCTCAGTTCTTTGTGGATTCTAACAGGTTAGATTTCAATGCAGATTTCCTGTGAACGGATTTAGGTGTTTAATGTTGCATATGACTTGTATAATCTCATCTGTTTCTACTTCATTGAGAATACGAGTTATGCATAGAAAATATTATTCCACTACTTGGATTTTTTCACAAGGTATAAGTTTTGTTTCAGTGTTTGAATAAGGAAATGAAAAAATTTGAAATAGTCTTCAGAAATTGTGTATCTACATACCCAGTGTAGACCTCTTTGTTCCCACAGTTCCACGTGTAGTCTGATCCCCCTCCATATAGCCATCTATTTGTCTCTAACTTCCAGAAACGTTCCTTGAAATCAATATTTGGGAAATATTTACATTGATTACATTTACTCATGTGGTTCTCTGGTTTTCATATTGTTGTGGAGTCCAGCTGTTTGAACCCTACCCCTAAGGTCCATGTACATCGGTGTTTCCCAAACTCCAGTCCTCGGGAGCCCATCACGTCATGTTTTCAGGATTTCCTTAGTATTGCACAGGTGATGGAAGTATAATGCAGTCATCAGAAACTGCCCCAGGTTCTCTAACTTGTGTAACGCTAAGGAAATCCTGAAAACATGATGTGTTGGGGCCGTGAGGACTAGGTTTGGGAAACGCTGATGTACATGAAGACTGTATGGAGAGTTTCCGAGACTCTGTAGCTCTCTACTACACAGTTGTGGGCTGCATGCCTTGGTATGGTTTCTGCATAGCACTATATTGTGGAGTGGTTATCGTAGAAAAGTAATGTCATTACCTTCTGATGGACCATGGCACATGCAGTACATGCAGTATCCTTGTACTCGTTATCCCTCTGTGTGTAATCAGGTTATATGGAGCCCTAATACCGTCATGTGTGTCAGGGTGAGAAGGGTACTCCCTCCTTTTAATTGAATCTTATGTGTGTCATGTCTGCAGTAACGTTTATTAGATCCTCTAAGTTGTTTTAACGATGTATGTAACTTTATGACCTAATTGATGTAATCTTTAATTCTTACATGCTGTTGTTTCTTTAAGCGGTGGTAATCTGTGAGTGTAGGTGAATGTTCTAGGGACATGTTGGAAAACCGGTCTCTGACCAATATGCATTTGGCGGGGTCCTAGTACTTCAGGTGTGGCTATACTGTTATTGGGCCTATTCACTTTTGTCACTTTTACTTATTGAATCTACAAGGTTTCTTGATCTAGACCAGGGATGTCAAATTCAAATACACAGATGGCTAAAAATTAAAAGCTTTGGACAAAGTCGCCGACCAACCTTGATATTTATTTAAAAGATGTCTACAATTGAGGGAGTTTTTTCTTATCATAAAATATAATGTTGAACCTTTTCATATGGAAGCAAACTTAAGGCCATGTTCACACCATCCTTTTTTCCCTGCTGTTTTTTCTGCACTAAAAACCGCAGCTCTTGGCAGAAAACGCAGGTGCGGTTTTTGGTGCTTTTTGGTGCGTTTTTTGATGCGTTTTTTGATGCGGTTTTTTGTGCAGTTTCTGTGTGTTTTCTAGGAAGTTTTTTTAGGGTTAAAATGGCTGAAAATACCCTAACCCTACCCCTTACCCTAACCCTACCCCTAACCCTACACCTAACCCTACCCCTACCCCTAACCCTACCCCTAACCCTACCCCTAGTTCTAACTGTAGTGGGGGAAAAAAAAAATTATTTTTATTTTATTATTGTTACTACCTATGGGTAGTAACAATACCTTTTTTTATTATGATCACTGTGAGGCTATCACAGTGATCAAAATGTGCCTGGAACGAATCTGCCGGCCGGCAGATTCGGCGGGCGCACTGCGCATGCGCCCGCCATTTTGGAAGATGGCGGCGCCCAGGGAGAAGACGGCCGGACGGACACCGGGAGGCCCGGTAAGTATAAGGGGGGGAGATTAGGGCACGGGGGGGCGTCGGAGCACGGGGGGGTGGCATCGGAGCATGGGGGGTGGGATTGGAGCACGGGGGGGCAGCCACACTGCAGCGGTTCTGCACCACAAACCGCAGAAAACCCGCAGATATTTTTTTCGTCTGCGGGTTTTACTGCGGGTTTGACCTCACAATGGAGGTCAATGGGTGCAGAACCGCTGCAGTTCCGCAAAAAGAAGTGACACGGTACTTCTTTTTTACCGCAGCTATTCAGCGCAGCTTTTTTTGGGATTTTCCACAATGTGGGCACAGCAGTTTCTGTTTTCCATAGGGGAAAATCGCGGCGGTTCCGCATGAAAAAAAGGATGGTGTGAACATGGCCTAAAGAATAAAATATTGAAATAATATAATATGTTGTGTAAGAGCAGTGAGTAGCATATGGCCCAATGGCCTAATTTAAATACGGTATGTAATAACAAATATAAAATACCGTACCTTGAATAATACAGTGAATAGAAAATTATGCCAACAAAAGTGCCCCCAAAACACAGTAGGACACTCCCACAGTGAATTCCTCCACAGTACCCTCCACACGCGTGACATGATGATCCTTCTGTAACCCCCTCCTTCCATCAACCCACCTCTGACAAAATATGGTGACCCCAGCATAGTATGATTCCTCAATTGTAATCCCCATACAGCCCTCCATACAGTATATTAGCCACATAAAGTGCTCCTTACCATATAATGATCCCCAATTAGTCCTCCATACAGTATAACGGGACCCTGCATTGCCTTTCATACAGTATAATGGACACAAAAAGTGCAAAATACAGTAGTATGCCCCCACACAGGTTTCCATACAGTATAATGGCCCACATGGTGCTCCATATAGTAAAATGACACAATATAGTTTTCCATACAGTATAATGGCCCTACATAGTCCTCCATGCAGTATAATGCCAAACAAAGTCATCCATATAGTTAGATGGCCCCACATAGTGCGTTATACAGTATAATGGCCCCACATAGTCCTCCATACAGTATAATGGGCCCCACTTTAAAAAAAAAAAATCACTTCTAACCTTCTGAACATCTTGGCAAAGCAGGCACACTGCACTGAGACATCAGGAGCAGAGGGAGAATGATGGGAGAGGGATCATCTTCTGACACTCCTCCATCACTGCTTTCAACTGTTTCAGCATCCAGGATGCCACCTACCGTAATCTGAGAGTAGCATAATATAGAGACAGAGACCCTTATTCCAACGATTTGTCAACTTACTGGGCTATAGTTTAGGTAAAATTACTTTTATCAGCAGGAGATTACCACTAGAGGACAAGTAAACCTTCCATTATCATGAGCTCTGCTAACCCTTCACCCACCATCACTCATTAGTAGCTTTCTGCCCTTGCACAGTGTATATAGTAAGCTGCCAATCAGTTCCTTTAAACTCTACAGAGAAAGGAGGAGGAGGGGAAAAGGAGGTGAGGAACATTCAGCATAGTGAGAGACAGACATAAGCAGGTTGGGCTGCAACTGTTTTTCTTTACCCCAGCACTGGATTCACTGCCACCCAGCTTAGTACAATTGTATAATGTGTTACATACAATAACTTTATCTGCTACCTGCTGAAACTACAGGTACGCTTTAAAGAACAATAGTGTGGTGTTTCAGATTCTTGATAGTTCATCATCCAGGTCACGTCCCTGCTGGTGCACCCACTGACTTCCTTATAAATCCTTATGGTAAATATACATCTCTGATTTTTACTCACCACTGTTATAAATATTAACTATCACTGACCTAAAACCACTATGACCATTGTTTTTACCATTTGCATGGCTTGTAGCATGTGGCAGAACACTGGATAGCTAACATTCTAGGGTTATTCTGTGCTTAGCAACTATATTATCTCTTGCAGAACAGATGAACTATTGAAGAATTGTACCAAGGCTTTTGTATTTCAGTTTTGTTTACATTTTGCAAAATTTGGCAGTTAATTTCCAAAATATGTCTGCTCCAATTATGCTAAAAAGTTCTGTTGGTAGCTCTCTTGGCTTGTTCAGTGAGTACATTCATTCAGCACTCTCCAATTTCTACAGTAACCTTCCTTCATTAGTGCACTGCACTGTGCAATGGCTTTGGCAAGTGTGGAGAAAAATTCTGCAAAGTAAGAATGCTTTCAAAAATTAAGGTGTTAACAGGTTTTTTTTTTTTAATTAATAAAATGCCGAGTGATTCAGCAAAAGAGATATCTATATCAAATCAATGTTTGGTGTGACTAACCTTTTCTGTCAAAACAGCATCAATTGAACTAGGTACATGTTCACACCATTTTTGAAAGAACTTGGCAGGGAGCTTGTTCCAAACCTCTTGGAGAAGTAGCCACTTATTTTGTGTGGCTGTAGAATTGCTCATCTCCTTCTGTCTCTTCATGAAATCCCAGACAGATGATGCTCAGATGATTTCTTCTTTCATGTCACAGGTCGACTAAGCACAAAAAAAAGACACAAGGTAGTTATACTGCATCAAAAGGGTTTGCCCCAAGCAAATGTTTTAAAGCAGCCTGGAGTTTCAAGATTCTATTCTAGCTCTTCTGAAGAGGCATCAAGAAATGAGGAACATTGGAGGCTGTAGACACAGTGGTTGGCCAAAGAAACTTAGAGCAGCAGATGACACATTATTCTTACTGCCCTTTGAAATTGGAAGATATCCAGCAGTGCCATCAGCTCACAACTGACAGAAACCAGTGGGACCCTGTTATGATCTGGTGGTTTAGGAACAACATGAGACAAGCTCTGAAGGAGGTGGTATCTGTACTGACCGCAGACCCTGAACCTAGCAGCGCAACTAGAAATAGCCGTGGGGGGTACCTGACGCTCCCTAGACCCCTCGGCACAGCCTAAGATCTAACTTCCCCTAAAAATGGAAACAGGAAACCTATCTTGCCTCAGAGAAAATCCCCAAATGAAAGACAGCCCCCCACAAATATTGACAGTGAGAGGAGGGGAAAATAACATACGCAGAGATGAAATCAGATTTTAGCATAGGAGGCCAGTCTAGCTTGATAGATAGGACAGGAAAGGATACTGTGCGGTCAGTATAAAAACTACAAAACAATCCACACAGAGTTTACAAAATCTCCACACCTGACTAAAGGTGTGGAGGGTAAATCTGCTTCCCAGAGCTTCCAGCTAACAGAAAAAATCCATAATGACAAGCTGGACAAAAATAGAATGCACATAACAATAAGTCCACAACATGTGGACTGAAATGAGCAAAGCCAGAACTTATCTTTGCAGAACTGGCCAGGAAACCAGAAGAATCCAAGCAGAGATGTGAATCCAGCCAGAAAACATTGACAAGTGGCATAGGCTGAAGACTAGAGCCAGGTTAAATAGCAGAGCCAGGAGAGACGATTAGTGAAAGCAGCTGCAAAGCTAAACCCAAGGAGCAGCAGTTCCACTCAAAACCACCAGAGGGAGCCCAAGGGCAGAATTCACAAAAGTGCCATTTACAACCACCGGAGGGAGCCCAAGAACGGAATTCACAACAGTACCCCCCCCTTTGAGGAGGGGTCACCGAACCCTCACCAGAGCCCCCAGGCCGATCATGACGAGCCAAGTGAAAAGCACGAACCAAATCGGTAGCATGGACATCGGAGGCAACAAGCCAAGAATTATCCTCCTGGCCATAACCCTTCCACTTGACAAGATACTGGAGCCTCTGCCTCGAAAAACGAGAATCCAAAATCTTCTCAACCTCATATTCCAACTCTCCCTCAACCAACACCGGGGCAGGAGGGTCAACCGAGGGAACAACGGGCACCACATATCTCCGCAACAAAGATCTATGGAAAACATTATGAATGGCAAAAGAGGCTGGAAGAGCCAAACGAAAAGAGACCGGATTAATAATTTCAGAAATTTTATAAGGACCAATAAACCGAGGCTTAAACTTAGGAGAAGAAACCTTCATAGGAACATGACGAGAAAACAACCAAACCAAATCCCCCACACGAAGCCGAGGACCAACATGCCGACGGCGGTTAGCAAAACGTTGAGCCCTTTCCTGAGACAACGTCAAATTGTCCACCACATGAGTCCAAATCTGCTGCAGCCTGTCCACCACAGAATCAACACCAGGACAATCAGAAGGCTCAACCTGCCCAGAAGAAAAACGAGGATGAAAACCAAAATTACAAAAGAAAGGTGAAACCAAAGTAGCCGAACTAGCTCGATTATTAAGGGCAAACTCGGCCAACGGCAAGAAAGACACCCAATCATCCTGATCAGCAGACACAAAGCATCTCAAATAGGTCTCCAAGGTCTGATAAGTTCGCTCAGTTTGGCCATTAGTCTGAGGATGAAACGCAGAAGAAAAAGACAAATCAATGCCCATCCTAGCACAAAAGGTCCGCCAAAATCTAGAGACAAACTGAGAACCTCTGTCAGACACAATATTCTCCGGAATGCCATGCAAACGAACCACATGCTGAAAAAACAATGGAACCAGATCTGAGGAGGAAGGCAACTTAGGCAAAGGTACCAAATGGACCATTTTAGAGAACCGGTCACAAACAACCCAGATAACAGACATCTTCTGGGAAACAGGAAGATCCGAAATAAAATCCATGGAAATATGCATCCAGGGCCTCTCAGGGACCGGCAAAGGCAAAAGCAACCCACTAGCGCGGGAACAGCAAGGCTTGGCCCTGGCGCAAATCCCACAGGACTGCACAAAAGCACGCACATCGCGAGACAAGGAAGGCCACCAAAAGGACCTAGCAACCAAATCTCTGGTACCAAAAATCCCAGGATGACCAGCCAACACTGAACAATGAACCTCAGAAATTACCTTACTTGTCCATCTATCAGGAACAAATAGCTTCCCCACTGGACAGCGGTCAGGCCTATCAGCCTGAAATTCCTGAAGCACCCGGCGCAAATCAGGGGAGATAGCAGAAAGAATTGCCCCCTCCTTAAGAATGCCAACCGGCTCAAGGACTCCAGGAGAATCAGGCGAAAAACTCCTAGAGAGGGCATCAGCCTTAACATTCTTAGATCCCGGAAGATACGAGACCACAAAATCAAAACGGGAGAAAAACAGGGACCATCGAGCCTGTCTAGGATTCAGCCGCTTGGCCGACTCGAGGTAAATCAGATTCTTATGATCGGTCAGGACCACAATGCGGTGTTTAGCTCCCTTAAGCCAATGTCGCCACTCCTCAAACGCCCACTTCATAGCCAACAACTCCCGATTGCCGACATCATAATTGCGTTCCGCAGGCGAAAACTTTCTGGAAAAAAAAGCACACGGTTTAATCAAAGAACCATCAGACTCCCTCTGAGACAAGACGGCCCCTGCCCCAATCTCAGAAGCGTCGACCTCAACCTGAAAAGGAAGAGAAACATCTGGTTGACGCAACACAGGGGCAGAAGTAAATCGGCGTTTAAGCTCCTGAAAGGCCTCAACAGCCTCAGAGGACCAATTCGTCACATCAGCGCCTTTCTTCGTCAAATCAGTAAGGGGCTTAACCACACTGGAAAAATTGGCAATGAAACGGCGATAGAAATTAGCAAAGCCCAAAAACTTTTGAAGACCCTTCACAGATGTGGGTTGGATCCAGTCATGAATAGCTTGGACCTTAACAGGATCCATTTCTATAGACGAGGGAGAAAAAACAAAACCCAAAAAAGAGACCTTCTGAACTCCGAATAGGCACTTAGACCCCTTCACAAATAAAGCATTATCACGAAGGATCTGGAACACCATCCTGACCTGCTTCACATGAGACTCCCAATCATTGGAAAAAATCAAAATATCATCCAAATATACGACCATGAATTTATCAAGATAATTGCGGAAAATATCATGCATGAAAGACTGGAACACAGATGGAGCATTAGAGAGCCCAAATGGCATCACAAGGTATTCAAAATGGCCTTCGGGCGTATTAAATGCAGTTTTCCATTCGTCACCCTGTTTAATACGAACAAGATTATATGCCCCTCGGAGGTCAATCTTAGTAAACCAACTAGCCCCCTTAATCTGAGCAAACAAATCAGTAAGCAAAGGCAAGGGGTATTGGAATTTGACCGTGATCTTATTAAGAAGATGATAATTAATACAGGGTCTCAAGGAGCCATCCTTCTTAGCAACAAAAAAGAAACCCGCTCCCAATGGTGACGAAGAGGGCCGAATATGCCCTTTCTCCAAAGATTACTTAACATAGCTCCGCATGACGGCATGCTCTGGCACAGACAGATTGAAAAGTCGGCCCTTAGGGAACTTACAACCAGGAATCAAGTTAATAGCACAATCACAGTCCCTATGTGGAGGAAGGGAACTGGACTTGGGCTCATCAAATACATCCTGGAAATCCGACAAAATCTCAGGGACCTCAGAAGAGGGGGAAGAGAAAATTGACATCAAAGGAACGTCACTATGTACCCCTTGACAACCCCAACTAGTCACAGACATAGTTTTCCAATCCAGCACCGGATTATGTTCCTGTAACCATGGAAATCCCAGCACAACAACATCATGCAGGTTATGCAACACCAGAAAACGGCAATCTTCCTGATGTGCAGGAGCCATGTACATAGTCATCTGTGTCCAGTACTGAGGTTTATCCTTGGCCAAGGGTGTAGCATCAATGCCCCTCAAAGGAATAGGGCTCTGCAAAGGCTGCAAGGAAAAACCACAGCGACTGGCGAATTCTAAGTCCAATAAGTTCAGGGCAGCGCCTGAATCCACAAATGCCATGACAGAAAAGGACGACAATGAGCAAATCATGGTCACAGATAAGAGAAATTTAGGCTGTATAGTACTAATGGTAACAGACCTAGCGACTCTCTTAGTACGCTTAGTGCAATCAGAGATAACATGAGCCGAATCACCACAGTAAAAACAGCCTATTCTGACGTCTGAATTCCTGCCGTTCTATTCTAGTCAAAATCCTATCACATTGCATAGGTTCAGGACTATGCTCAGAGGATACTGCCATATGGTGCACAGCTTTGCGCTCGCGCAGACGCCGATCAATCTGAATGGCTAGAGACATAGATTAGTTCAAACCGGCAGGCGTAGGAAAGCCCACCATAACATCTTTCAGGGTTTCAGAAAGACCTTTTCTGAAAATAGCAGCCAGAGCCTCTTCATTCCATTTAGTGAGCACAGACCATTTTCTAAATTTCTGGCAGTATAACTCTGCCGCTTCCTGACCTTGACACAGGGCCAACAGTGTTTTCTCAGCATGCTCTACAGAGTTAGGTTCGTCATACAATAATCCGAGCGCTTGAAAAAATGCATCTACATTCAATAATGCCGGATCCCCTGTTTCAAGAGAAAAAGCCCAGTTTTGTGGATCACCACGCAGCAAGGATATGATGATTTTCACCTGCTGAATGGGATCACCTGAAGAACGGAGTTTCAAAGCAAAAAACAATTTGCAGTTATTTTTAAAGTTCAAAAACTTGGATCTGTCCCCAAAGAACAAATCCGGAGTAGGAATTCTGGGCTCTAAAGCCGGAGTCTGGACAACATAGTCCTGGATATTCTGTACTCTTGCAGCAAGTTGATCCACACGAGAAAACAAACCCTGAACATCCATGCCAAAACATATATCCTGAACCACCCCGATATCAAGAGGAAAAAAAAAAAGACAAACCAGAGCACAGAAAAAAAAAATGGTTCAGAACTTTCTTTTCCTTCTTTTGAGATACATTTATTTCATTTTTGGCCACTTGTACTGTTATGATCTGGTGGTTTAGGAACAACATGAGACAAGCTCTGAAGGAGGTGGTATCTGTACTGACCGCAGACCCTGAACCTAGCAGCGCAACTAGAAATAGCCGTGGGGGGTACCTGACGCTCCCTAGACCCCTCGGCACAGCCTAAGATCTAACTTCCCCCTAAAGATGGAAACAGGAAACCTATCTTGCCTCAGAGAAAATCCCCAAAGGAAAGACAGCCCCCCACAAATATTGACGGTGAGAGGAGGGGAAAATAACATACGCAGAGATTAAATCAGATTTTAGCATAGGAGGCCAGTCTAGCTTGATAGATAGGACAGGAAAGGATACTGTGCGCTCAGTATAAACACTACAAAACAATCCACACAGAGTTTACAAAATCTCCACACCTGACTAAAGGTGGGGAGGGTAAATCTGCTTCCCAGAGCTTCCAGCTAACAGAAAAAATCCATAATGACAAGCTGGACAAAAATAGAATGCACATAACAATAAGTCCACAACATGTGGACTGAAATGAGCAAAGCCAGAACTTATCTTTGCAGAACTGGTCAGGAAACCAGAAGAATCCAAGCAGAGATGTGAATCCAGCCAGAAAACATTGACAAGTGGCATAGGCTGAAGACTAGAGCCAGGTTAAATAGCAGAGCCAGGAGAGACGATTAGTGAAAGCAGCTGCAAAGCTAAACCCAAGGAGCAGCAGTTCCACTCAAAACCACCAGAGGGAGCCCAAGGGCAGAATTCACAAAAGTGCCATTTACAACCACCGGAGGGAGCCCAAGAACGGAATTCACAACAGGACCCAACTGCACCCATCTGTTCGTAGAAGTCTGTCCAGAAGACTAAGGCTATGTGCACACGTTCAGGATTTCTTGCAGAAAATTCCTGAGAATTCCGGACATTTTCTGCAAGAAATCTGCAAGAAAACCGCATGCTTTGTTGCCGCGGTTTTGACGCGTTTTTGCCGCAGTTTTTTCCGGACACTTCCCAATGCATTTTAGAGTGGGAAATCTGCAAAAAAAACGGAAAATTAATGAACATGCTGCGTTTTTGCTGCGATGCGTTTTTTTCGCGGAAAAAAACGCATCATGTGCACAAAACATGCGGAATTCATTCTAAATGATGGGATGCTTTTTGTATGCGGTTTTTTTGCGGTTTTATAGCGTTTTTTTTCGTGAAAAACCGCGAAAAAAACGCGAAAAAACCGCAACGTGTGAACACAGCCTAATAGTGTCTTCAATGCTGGGAATCCTAGGCAGATACTTTATCCATCATGCAGTACCATCAGAGAGGTATCTGATTGGCTCCAGATTTATTCTTCCGCAGGACAACTGCCTCAGACATACAGCCAATCAAGATGAAAAACATTTTTTTTTGTAGTTGAATTTTTTTTTTCAATTTTACAACATTCATAATGTCCATTTTTTGCAACTCTCTCCTCACGAATTAGCAAAATTGCAGCTAGCTTTGGCCGCAGTTCTTGTTAAATGTGATATTCCCTTTTTATTTTGTCAGACTTCGAAGAAAACGTGATAAATTATGATCATAGTTATTACACGTGGTATGTTCATTAAATTTTCCCATACATGCAGTTTATGTAAAATTCTCTACAACTGCTTTTCCTATATCAAAAACCCTATTACCATGCAATGTAGACCATCATGTATAATCTATATTTTGCTGATGGCTTGTAAGTGTTGCTTATCCAGGACTCCTCAGTTTTGAGTGTATGACTCAGGGTTGCTTTTATTGCACGCTTACTTACAGTACGGTGCATAATAAATGGAGACTAATAACACTGTGTGGAAACTCCCAATCATAAACTGTTGTCCCTTAGAATAGTATGTGAGGGTCATGTTTCTGGTTCTCACCCAAGTCTGTTGCTTGGCTTTGATACTTTACTCGAGTATTCAGACAAAGGCGTTCATACATATTGCTTTTATGGTGAAGAAAACAGGGGCTTGGTTTACAGTAGATGTAACTGGCAGCGATGAGCATTCATAATGTCTAAATCGTGTCATTGCTTTTAATAAAGGGACCTTATTGGTGCTTGAGCATGGTTATAAAACAAAGGGAGGTAATAAGGTGTGGTGCCATTCTCCCTGCATGTGATCATTGCGTGCTGGAGGTGCCCAGCTAGACACCTTGTAATGAATGTGTGTTGTCAGTGGAGAAGATATCGTTGATATACCGGTAATTTGTTTTTTTTGATTCTGTGGAACATCCTCCTAATGTATTTTATGGTTATATAAAAGCTTAAATGTATACCCTATATGAATCCTACAAAAACCTCACGGAGTAAATAGTCCAAACCTCAAGTGAGTAAACTATATCAAATCATTTTATTTTCTACACATCAACATACAATACTATACAACCTACACAAGACAAGGTACATCCAGAACTCGTATGTGAAGGACAAACACCATTGAAAGAATACTGAAAGTGAGATAAAGGTACTAAAAAAATATACAAGGAACACACAAAGTTAAAATCTAGAACCAAAGGAGAAAATCCAACCAATTCACAAAAAGGACGCAAAGCTGAGTTGTTCATTCAGGCCTTTCGGGGCCATGGTACCTAATGTAACTATCCAGCAGCATTCCACTTGGGCTAGCATGCGTTTCATATCACTTTCAATATTGTTTGATGCCCTGAGTGCCTATCAGCATGGAGGACCTATGACTTACTATCTGAAGAAACCCTTGAGTCCTGGTTATCAAAGAACAGCATGCCTATTCGTCTTATGGGACCTGAATAGTGCAGCATATATTCTTATTTATGATTTATTTATTTTTTACTTATTATTTTTTATGTTTTTTCTTTCACCATTTTCTTTATTTATATTTTATTCATTTTTTTTGTGAATATATAATTGTATGCTGAATAATCCTTTATGTTGGAAGAATATTATATGGTTACTAGATGGTGTCCCGATTCTAACGTGTCGGGTATTCTAGAATATGTAGGTAGTATATAGCACAGGCTACGTACTATATTGCACAGTAACGTAGTATATACCACAACCGACGTAGTATGTAACATAGCTACGTAGTATATGAGAGCTGCGTAGTATGTAACACAGCGTACGTAGTATATAGCCAAGCTATGTAGTATATAACACAACCACGTAGTATATAACATAGCCACGTAGTGTATTGCACAGGTATGTAGTATATTGGTCAGCCACGTAGTATATAGCAGAGCCATGTAGTATATAACATAGCCACGTAGTACCGTATATTGTAGAGCCACGTAGTATATTGCACAGGCACATAGTATACTGCACAGCCACGTAGTATATAACACAGTCACATAGTGTATTGCACAGCTACGTAGTGTATTGCACAGCTATATAGTATATTGGTCAGCGACGTAGTATATAGCAGAGCCACGTAGTATGTAACATAGCCACGTAGTATATTGTAGAGGCATGTAGTATATTGCATAGCTACGTAGTATACTGCACAGCCACGTAGTATATAACAGAGCCATGTAGTATATTGCACAGTCGACGTAGTATATAACAGAACCGACACAGCCAGACAGAAAGACAGACAGACAGAAAGACAGACAGACAGACGGAAGTGACCCTTAGACAATTATATAGTAGATATACACTTTATGATATGTATCTTTGCACTTTATTTCTTGCATTCTTTGCACATTTTTTGCACTTGTCACTTTAGCTATACACTGATAGGGTGTTAGTATTTTCACATATTGATGAGTGCTGTCTACTCCATATAATAGGATTTTTTTCTTAGTCACTGGATATCTGCTGCCTTTCCCTATATGGTGATTATAGTGCATTCGTATGTATGCCGCAATGGGGTTCTGGGTGTATTCTTCTTTAGATACCTCCCTGTTACCACGTACCTGCTGCTCTCAATCGTTCCCAAATACAAAATGGCATTTACAGCATGCGCGCCACAGCGGGTTCTGTTGCCCATCCCTCCCCGTATCCGGAAGTGACATAGTGGGAAGTGATGTCAACCCGCTCTGTGCACAGAGATGGCCGGGGGTGATGCGCTCTACATGCCTGATTTGGCGGTGCGCATGTGCCGAATACGGCGCTGTTGATTACATACAGCTGCGGGGTTGTGTTAAATAGCACTCAGGACACATACTTAGTTACAGCCCCCCGTGGAAGCCCATGCAAAACGCGCGCCGGGGCTGCAATTAGGACACGCATTAGCAGTGAATGATGGGTAAGGCCTGTATTCTCTTGATTGAGTGCTTTTCTTGGCTGTGTATGCATTTATGCCCGTATAATAACTGGACTAAGAGCACTTAATGATTTTTTGGCCCTGGATTCGGTCTTGCACTGTGCACTTTTAGAACATACCTTATATGTGCTAGGTCATTTTGTATACATATGTGTGCAGGCTAATCCCATCCTGCTACTTCAGTGGTGTTTGTCCTTCACATACGAGCTCTGGATGTACCTTGTCTTGTGTAGGTTGTATAGTATTGTATGTTAATGTGTAGAAAATAAAATGATTTTATATATTTTACTCACTTGAGGTTTGGACTATTAACTCCGTGAGGTTTTTGTAGGATTTATGTTTCTGGAGTGTCCTTTATGTTTGCCTAAGTTGACCCTTTATGGGCACATGGCCTGCTACTTGGATTAATATGTATCAGTGGAACCTGTTTTTATGTATACCTTATATGTATTGAAGCCCTGAAAAGGTTTTCACAACCCTTTCCCAAAAGTGATGGCATGTTGCTTTTGATCGGTGGTGTTCTGACCTCTGGAATATCTACAAATCTTCTGCATAAATTACCGATAGATGCAGCACTGCCCCATTCAAGGGCAATTTCCCTTACAGCTAGTTGGCCAAGGAGAGCATGAGGTCTGATCCCAATTGATCATAAAGTTATGGCGTATCCAAGCCATCTTCTAGCAAAAAACGTCATGTTCTAAGATGAGATTAAAATGTAATGGAAGGAACACTTGATTCGGCAGATGCTCACTGTTGGCCAGCATAGTCCTTTGTCTTCTGGCTATCTTGATGTCTGATATACTGCTCAACCTATTGTGATTAGTCACATGTATGAACAACAAATTTAAGTATCTTACCCTATAAATGATACCAAATGAGAGACCAAATGGATACTTCCATATAAGTCCACCTCTTAATACATTATCATTGATATAAATAATGATTATGATGGGTGTCTTGTTTTTCTTTTTAATTCAGTGAACTGAGAACAGTGGAAGAGCACCATGGAGGACGGGAGGCCAGTCTGGGCACCTCACCCAACTGATGGCTTTCAGTTGGGTAACATTGTGGATATTGGACCAGATTCTCTAACAATTGAGCCACTAAATCAAAAGGGAAAGGTAAGCTTTATTGTGTTTTACTACACCACTTTAGAAATTACATTGCTCTAAATATTTTTTCCATAGGGTCCTCATATTTTTGTTTTGCGTGCACCCGGTATAGTGTGTAAAGTCCCCTGAGATAGTCTTTATTTAAAGTTGAAGGAGTTCTGAGATTGACTATTTAGAAGCAATTTGTAACTGAAATGTAGAGTTTTAGGGAATTTTAATTCCTTGGCTTTATCTTGAGGATAAGACAGAACCAGTCTTCTGTAAATTAGCCATACATATGAGTTGAAAATGAATAATTTCAAGCATAAAGATCTTTAACCAGGTGAAATTGATCATTTTTGCCCACAGATGACTCGCAGTCATTGTTTGAAAAAAAAAGTTTAGGTACCTTCACACTGAACGATATCGCTAGCGATCCGTGACGTTGCAGCGTCCTGGCTAGCGATATCGTTGAGTTTGACACGCAGCAGCGATCAGGATCCTGCTGTGACATCGTTGGTCGGCGCAGAAAGTCCAGAACTTTATTTCGTCGCTGGACTCCCGCAGACATCGCTGAATCGGCGTGTGTGACGCCGATTCAGCGATGTCTTCACTGGTAACCAGGGTAAACATCGGGTTACTAAGCGCAGGGCTGCGCTTAGTAATCCGATGTTTACCCTGGTTACCAGTGTAAACGTAAAAAAAAGCAAACACTACATACTTACATTCCGGTGTCTGTCCCCCGGCGCTGTGCTTCTCTGCACTGTGTAAGCGCCGGCCGGAAAGCGCTTTCCGGCCGGCGCTTAGTGCAGAGAAGCACAGCGCCGGGGGACAGACACCGGAATGTAAGTATGTAGTGTTTGCTTTTTTTACGTTTACGATGGTAACCAGGGTAAACATCGGGTTACTAAGCGCGGCCCTGCACTTAGTAACCCGATGTTTACCCTGGTTACCAGGGGACTTCGCATAGTTGGTCGCTGGAGAGCTGTCTGTGTGACAGCTCTCCAGCGACCACATAGCGACGCTGCAGCGATCGGGATCGTTGTCTAGATCGCTGCAGCGTCGCTAAATGTGACGAAACCTTTAGTCATGATTTTTTTTTTTTTTCGTCTGATAGTTAGATAATAGATCTTCCATCGATAATCATTCTTCAAGGTTCATTTACTTGGCAAGATAATCATGAATGGATTGTCTTGATTGTCTTGCCATGTAAACAGGCCACCGATAAAGGTACCTTCACACTGGCCAACTTAACAACGATATCGCTAGCGATCCGTGACGTTGCAGCGTCATGGATAGTGATATCGTTGTGTTTGACACGCAGCAGCGATCTGGATCCTGCTGTGACATTGTTGGTCGGAACAGAAAGTCTAGAACTTTATTTCGTCGCTGGATCTCCCGCAGACGTTGCTGAATCGGTGTGTGTGACGCCGATTCAGCAATGTCTTCACTGGTATCCAGCAGGGCCGTGCTTAGTAACCCGATGTTTACCCTGGTTACCAGTGTAAATGTAAAAAAAATAAAACACTACATACTTACATTCCGGTGTCTGTCTTCCGGCGCTCTGCTTCTCTGCACTGTGTAAGCGCCGGCCGGCCGTAAAGCAGAGCACAGCGGTGACGTCACCGCTGTGCTTTCCGGACGGCGCTTACACTGTGCAGAGAAGCACAGCGCCGGGGGACAGACACCGGAATGTAAGTATGTAGTGTTTTTTTTTTTTTTTACGTTTACGCTGGTAACCAGGGTAAACATCAGGTTACTAAGCGCGTCCCTGCGCTTAGTAACCCGATATTTACCCTGGTTACCAGGGGACTTCGCATAGTTGGTCGCTGGAGAGCTGTCTGTGTGACAGCTCTCCAGCGACCACACAGCGACGCTGCAGCGATCGGGATCGTTGTCTAGATCGCTGCAGCGTCGCTAAATGTGACGGTACCTTAACTCAATGAATGTGCAAAACGAGCTTGTCCATCAGGTGAAATGATTTTTTATGCAGCATAAATGATCATCATCGTTCTCGGCGGTGCATTGTCCTGTGTGAACATTACTCACACTGTCACGACCAATGTGAGCCTATACGTGCTGAGTGATCTAGTACAGGTTCTCCATGCTCAGCATTTACTTTGGTTTGCCTGTATAAACAGGCATTCAAATAACTGCCGATTAGTGAACATCTTGTGCCGCTGGTTGGTCTGTGTAAATGGATTCTTACTTGTTTAGCTGGTGTCCTTGAACATATATGGTCATTTTGACCCAATATAAAGGCTCCCCATACTCATTAGGTCTCCTGATTTTCCACTGACAAATATTGGGTTGAGCAAAAAATCAACCAGTGTAAATGTAAACACTTGATCCTATTGTTCTCCAGCGACATGGTTTCTGCTGGCAGCTTTCGCCCCTCTTCTCATTAAAAGCATATGAAGGCTCAGCCAACAGCTTTCTTATGTCTATGAATATGACCAATATGGACTACAATTGTGTATGGTTTTGGTCAGTGAAATGATTAACCGGACGATTGGTTGCTCAACACTTAGGAGTAGATTGAGGCTAACTAATGTGTATTGCCATCTTTTATGTAAGTAGAACATCCTTGCTTTCCTGCAAGTCCTAAGTAGAAGTACAGTATATTAGAAAAAAAATAGATTTTTTTCTGATCACTAATATATTTATGTAGTGTGCACAATTTAGCCTATTATAAAGTATTTGTTTAAAGTTGAGTAACATAACAATACAACAGTGCTCTGTCCCTTGGCTGGCTAGACGTTTTAATCTAATAATTAGCAAAATGTTTAATCGTCAGCAACTTGCATATGAACGCAATGTTCACCTTCATAAATAATTCCCGTGCTTCCAAAATCAGTCTATGCCTATAGCTCCTATGGTTGCTTGTATGTCTCCATGGTTACAGACTACAAACAAACGCTGTGTAGTCTGATGCTGCAGTCATACTCACTTTTTTTTAATCAGATAAATTTTTATTGATCATAATAAATGTTATCTACTTATACAACAAGGTGCATTTGTGTTTTTTATTTTAGCAAGAAAATATACCCCTTCTCCCCCCTCCCTCCCTCAGATAACCAACCCCAACTTTCCCCCCCTCCTCCACAAGAAGATCTTCTTTATTACAAACATATTGCATTATTAACATTGTTTTCCACAACCTCTTAATCATTCCCATTTAGCCATGGCTGCCATAGCTTTTGAAAAAATCCCATCTTATTCCTCTTGGTATAGATGCTTTTTTCGAGCTGGACAATATGATTCACTTGTGCAACAAACTCTCGTCTGGTTGGAGGTTCCTCCCTAATCCAGTATCTCGCAATCACTTTCCTTGCAACGAAGAGCAATCTAGCTATTGCCATTTTGGCAGTTTCATCGGCCGACAATTCCTCCACATACCCAAGTATACAAACCACTGGATCCCTGGGAACCGCACATCCATAAAGCACCCCAATTTGGTTCAACACTGCTACCCAATACGAAAAGAGCCTGGGGCACACCCACAACATGTGAAGCATACCCGCCTCAGTCTGAGTGCACCTAGGGCACTCAGAATCCAATCTCACTCCGGCTTTGAACAACAAGTCAGGTGTCCTATAGGCCCTATTAACCACATACAGTTGCGACAGTCTCCCAGGCTCACTCATTGACAATTTAGGAATGTATTCCAGAATAGACCCCCATTTGTCATCGTCTATTTCCCCCAGTTCGGCCTCCCATTTCTCTCTAGCTTTAATCGGGTAATCCTCCAAAAATGTGTGTAATAAATCCCCATATACTTCCGATATAGCCCCCTTTGTTCCATTATTATTTAGTATACAGTCTAACATGAGATCCTTCTGAATCACTATGGGCCCCCTCCTCCTCTGTGCCTGAAAAGCGTGCTGAACTCTCCTATATTGATACCATTTCAACCCCGGAAACTGAAATTCCTGCTGAAGCGCATCATAAGACCTAAGACTCCCATTGTGAATCAGTTGTCCTAATAGCCTAATGCCCTTTTCCCTCCATTCTCCCATTCCTTCCATATGGTTAAATTCTTGAAGAGATGAGTTATCCCAGATAGGTGAAGTCATACTCACTTTGATCTGTACTGTAGTTCTTATGAACATATTTTTAATCAATACTATCATAAAAGTTACCGTATTTTTCGGACTATAAGACGCACCAGACCATAAGATGCACCCCAAATTTTCAGAAGGAAAATAGGAAAAAACGAATGCATCAAATGGGGGTCTGTCTTACAGTCTGAATTCAACTTACCGGGGGGAGGGAATCAGTGCTGGTGGGGCGGGGTCACAGGAGGTGTTCAAAGGTCTGATGATGATCTGACTCCCATCCCAGACTGGTGCGGCAGGTTCTGCGGTGTTCGGTGGTGCAGGGGGGCTCTGCCGATATCTTGTGACAGCCCGGAGCCCCTGCACATCCATTGCTGCAATACAGTGGCATCCAGAAAAATGGTCGCCGGAGGTGGCGCATGTGCAGATTGAGTTCTCATTGCCGAGATCTCAATCTGCACATGCGCTGCCTCAAGCGGCCATTTTCCCGGAGGCCACCACATTGCAGCAATGGAAGTGCAGGGGCTCCACACTTTCACAAAATGACGGCAGAGCCCTCGCACCACTGAGCACCCCCTCTTCCCAGCCCAGGGCCGTTGGAATCGCCCGACTCATGCTGCCGCCACACTCCTCGTAAGTACATTCCGACTATAAGACACCCCCCCAATTTTTTGGGGGAAAAAAGTGCATCCTATAGTCTGATTTATACTGTACATCATTTTAGGTACAATGTAACAATAAAATAATGTATTGGAGAACATCTCCTTTATCTTTCTGTACTTGTTTGTATTCTACTTTTATTTATTGTACACCAATTTCTTTTGTAAGTCTTTGCATGAGATCTAGTTATGCTCACAGTGTGCATTTTATTATGTTTCTATAGAATTTTTTGGCAGCTATAAACCAGGTTTTTCCTGCAGAAGAGGACACCGCGAAACATGTGGAAGACAACTGTACGTATCTACGGTGTTTGGCTCCTTTTCTATGTGTACATTCACACCTTTTCTTGGGATGTAGGTGTATGTTACATGCTGTTGTGTGTGTGCTTTTCAGCTGGTTTAACCAGTTTGTGACATCATTGTATTTGAATAAATCAGTATCTCTATGTCCTTAAAAATGGGTTTTGTAAGCCTGGGAACCCATGATATACAGCACATGAATGCTGCAGTATTCGGCAGTCATTTTCAGCAGTACTAATCCTTTGCACTGACGAATCCCTTTATCATTACATGGATAAGTTACCCATTAACAAGGAATTGGTCTTTATAACTGGAAACTCTATAATTGTTACTCACATTCATGCGGAAGACAATTACTGTGCAAAGTCCAGTTCCATTTATCTTTTGTATGTGACATTCCCACTATGAGCTTATTGCTTATTGTTATCCATTATAATTGGCCTTTAACTTGTTATACATCTGTTTATAGATGTCACTTTTTTTAAAAAACAAAACAAAACAAAAAACTTCCCTTCCTGTATTGTCCCTATAGATATATAGGACAGGAAGGCGTACATATTATATTGCAGCTGAATGATTTGGAGGTAATTACAGAGCAATGTCATAGAATAATATTCTCCAGTTTTTTTATTTTCGACTGTATTTTTGTAAATAGCCAAGCGCTTCCCTCAGAAGTCCCATACACAATGAATGAAGCAGAGGCCGAGGATGCACACCTCTGATCCATTCAGGACGGAACTGCAGAGTCCCTTTTTGGGGATTATAAAGCCCCAATTCCAGCAGTTCGGTTCCACAGTGAACGGCAGTCGGAACCCCCTGTGGTTTTAAGAGCCTTATAGGTGTTTACTCTGCCGTAAACAGGCTGTCCAGGTTTCCTAATTTTTAAATGAAGTGGTAAAATGAAAAAAAAAAAAAAGTCAAATCTTCTTTTATGACCAATCCTCTGTTGCCCAATCCCAGGTCCTACAGTAATGACATCCCAAAGTCGTGGTGTGTGAACACTGCAACCCATCACTGACCAAAGCTGAACCACTGATTGGCGGCACCCTCACATGCTCCTGTGGTGGGATATGATTAATGATGAGCGAGTGTACTCGTTGCTCTGGTTTTTCCCGAGCACGCTCGGGTGACCTCCGAGTATTTAGAACTGCTCGGAGATTTAGTTTTCATCACCGCAGCTGAATGATTTACAGCTACTAGACAGGCTGAGTACATGTGGGAGTTGCCTGGTTGCTAGGGAATCCCCACATGTAATCAAGCTGGTTAGTAGCTGTAAATCATTCAGCTGCTGCAATGAAAACTAAATCTCCGAGCAGTCATAAATACTCTGAGACCACTCAAGTGTGCTCGGGGAAAACCAGAGCAACGAGTACACTCGCTCATCACTAGATATGACTATTTTAATTTCATTTTGTCTTTTTTTCGAATAGCTTAAAAATTGATTGGTAGCCTATAGTGATGAGCCAACGTGCTCGGTTGCTAACAGAGTGTCTCCGGCGTGCTCGCATAATATGTTCGAGACCTCGCGGCTGCATTTTTTGTGACTGTTAGACAGCCGCAACACAAGCAGGGATTACCTAACACACAGCCATTCCCTACATGTGTTGTAGCTGTCTAACAGCCGCGGGGACTCGAACATATTATTCGAGCATGCCGAAGACATGTGGTTAGCACACGAGCATGCTCGAATAAGACCGTATCCGAGCATGTTCGCTCATAATTAGTAGCCTACATTAGAGTTGAGCCCCTTGGACAAATACCAATGTGCCAGTTCTGAACACACAGACACCTGGAGAAACCTAAAAGAGGTGTTTCTGGTGTACAGTGATAATGACCTGTCCTTCAAATAGATCAAGAAGGAGAAAGAAGGCGCACCTTGTGCGGATCAACAAGGTAGGAGATCTGAGAATGATTAAATTACTGCTCACCTATGGAAGACCTGCAACTGAGGCACGTCACTGGGTAAACTGGACGAGAACTCTGTTAGGTGCTGGTCTTCAAGATACCGTTGGGGTCCAGATCCAAGTAGTAGAAAAAATTGGATTTTCAGGTGGTGCATATAGCGCTGCCCAGAGTCATCAGTGTCCAAACATGAGGCAAAAATTATTTAAAAACAAATATTTAAAATGTACTGCTACGCGTTACGGAGTTGTCCTTCGAATAGATGAATATGGCGTGTTATGCTCTGTACTGCTTACAGTGCCCATACATATGTATGGCGTCTTACAGTACCTCTTCATGTCTTCGGCTCATGATGGATAATGGAGATTTTCCCCGTTGAGTTCCATAAAAATTGGACAGAAACAAAATCTGAGCCAATACAGGGGTATTCTCCACTAGTAACAATGCTTCTAAGGAGCAATATCTCTGCACCAATGTACGCCAACATGTGAATAGTTAAATCCACAAATGTGAACATCACCTAAGTGATATGATCTACCTTTGCGTTTAGTACACGCTGTACTATATACCTTTTTTAGTCTACTACGCTATTCCAAACCGCATTAAAGGTATACCAACATGTACCAACCTTATGGATGCCAAATGGACACTCCTTTGGCCTCTGCCAAATAAGTGGAGCCTTACAGATTAGCTTGGAAGGCTCCAGTCATAGACTCTAGGCCTAAGGAGGTAGCATTATATGAAAACTAATGAAGAAAAGCATCGAAATATGCAAAAAGTCATGTCTGCTGTATGTGATCTTTCAAAACCAACACATTTTGCCAGGATTTAACTTCCCAGCATGAAACACAATGGTGGAGATTCACCTTTTATACTCTGCCAGTGTCTTCTTTATTATATGAGTTGTTTTATGAATGACCGTTATTGTAATATCCCAGCAGACAAGTTTTCAGTAAGGTATAGAAGGTCAGTCCTAGTTGTAAACTAATAATTCTCTCGTTATTTTGTTTGCAGGTTCTTTGATGTATCTCAATGAAGCTACCCTCCTCCATAACATTAAAGTTCGATATAGTAAAGATAAAATATATGTAAGTCTCTGTACAATCAATTTGTTTTTACAGTAGATCTATCAAGAACGGGGAGAAAAAATTCAAATATAATGATTGTTACTAAATCCCCCCGATAAATTTTTGACGTTGCCTATTTTCACTGCTCAGAAATACAGTGACTGACATTCCCAGCATAATGGATAGGTTGTTTAGAAATCTCATGCCCACTATGTTTTATTTATTTATTTTTTTACACCACATAAACTTAGGCTAGGTTCACATTGCGTTAATGGGTGTCCGCTAGCGGACTACGTTACATGGCGAAATTGTCGCAATTAACGCCATGCAACGGATCCGTTAGCGCACCCATTGACGGCAATGTGCTAACGGATCTCTAGCGCATCGCTAGCGCATGCCATTTTCGGCACGCGCTAGCGATGTCCCGTTAGTTTCGGACGGACCGTGGACGCTGCTTGCAGCGTCCGAGGTCCGTTCCTCGCTAGCGCAGATCTGGTATCTGCGCTAGCGGGATCGCCAAACGCGATCCCTTTTGGGACATTGCGTTAGCGCAATCCGCTAGCATATGCGCTAAACGGATTGCCCTAACGCAATGTGAACCTAGCCTAACCTGCGGTGCGTGTTTGAAATCTGCAACCTGTCATTTTGTATTGCGGGTACGCCGAGTTCTATGTGTGGATTTTTCACATAGAATTACATTAGATGCAGAAAATCTGCAGGTAAAAAATGTACGTAATCCTCACATGCCTGTGTCAATAAAGTTTTGTCAAAGCCAAATACCAGGAAGTATAAAAACAAAGCGCCTTCATGTAAAACATAACATATTAAAAAGAGACGAAAAAACACAGTGTAATAGCGTTTAAAAAAATGCAAGTAACCTAATTTACAGAATAAGTGCTGAAATGCTGTAATAATCTGTAACTAATTACTCATTGTGGATGTTTTCACACCTTAGGGTATGTTCACACGTGATGGTATTGCAGTGTTTTTGCTCCATACTGTACTCAGCGTATTACACTATTAGCAAAATAAATTGGATTTCTGAAATCTCATGTTCGCACTGCTTTTATTTCCATGGACATGTTAATCGTCAGTGTTTTTTCCAGTCTGATACATGTCAATTCTTTCAACTTTTTTTTAGTAATTTTTACCCATTATAATGAATGGGAAAAAAACACATATATTGTGTGCAGCAGTTTTCCTGTCATCACTCTCTAGTTTTTGGTACAGAAAAATGAACTGCAATTACGTTATGTGAGCATACTCTTACAGTATATACACACAGTAACTAGGAGTTACTTGCGGACTAGCTCACTCATGGAAATGCCGCAGATTTGCTCTAACCTTTTTTTTTTGTTATGCGATGCAGAGTAGAATAATATATATATATTTTTATTTATTTCACCACTCTGTTGCAGGGATATTAGCAATCAGTATATTTGGCACATAAGCAGTTATTTTTAAAGTCCAAGTGAGGATTCCCAGAGAGATTTCACTGGGGGCGTGTACTTCTTCCTGTTCTGTTGCTGACCAATAATAAATAGGCATCAGCACACTGGGGAAAGAAGAACAAGCCCCCACAATGGAATTGAGAGACAGTCTTATTTCTTCACTACAGAGTGATGACAAGGGCTGGAGCACAGCAGACCTGAGTGTGGTGATCTAACAGCTTTTAGGTCTCATTTCTAGCAGTCTCGTTACAAACACTTTTAGGAGCTCTCTTCTCATAGTGCAGCTAACTCTACCAATCATAAGCAGGCATCCATATACAAGGGGAAAAGAACACGCCCCCACTACAACTTAAACAGGCCCGATGTGAGACATAATGACAGAGCATGCAGTTTGAGGAGAGAAGCAGTACAGTTGGGAGCACTACACTTGCTTTGACTCATTTGAATTTTAGAGGAGAACTACTAGAAGTGTTTGTAAGGAGACTTTTGCTGTACTGCCCCTCCCCCTACACGGACTATCAGAGATGAGAGCTGAAATGTGTCTGTTAATCACGCTCGGCTCTGCTGTGCTCCAGCACGTCAGTCATCACGCTGCAGTGAGGAGAGCAGACTGTTTATCAATGCTATTGTGGGGCAAGTTATTCTTTCTCCAGGGTGTTGCTTCCTACTTATGATTGGTAAGAGTCAGAAAGGGGAAGAATTACATGACCGCAGTGAAATCTCTCTGATAATGCCTCCTTGTACGTAATTTTTTTTAACGGTTTAGGTGCCAGATACTTTGATAGCTAATATCTCTACGATGAGGAGGCAAAAAGAAAAATGTTTTATTCTGCTCTGCTGCGAATATTATCAGGTGTCCATTTTAACATGAAAAATTTGGTGAAAGGTCATCTTTAAAAAAGTGGATGACCAAATGGTTACTTTTTCTATAGAGTGGCGGTCTTTGTCAGACTAGATAGTTACTAATGTAGCTCGAGGCTTGCCTGACTTCATTCTCTTTTTCCTTGTTTTTAAGCGGAACGTGCACAGGTCTCCTTTGACACCTCCTGGCTCATATGACAGGCTTAATCTTTTATACTACTATCAAGTTGCCTAATTGTGCTTAATTAATTCTGACCAAATTACAAAAGTAATCTTGCCATCTGCCAAAACAGTGACAGCTGCAATATAGGGTTGACACTGTTTCCTAGGCGAAATAATGGTAATTGACACCTACGTTTTAGCTTTTTGCGCTTTTCATCTGCTTAAGCATAGGGTTAATAAACTGTCTAGTAAAGCTTGGGTTTTACTCTTCTGGTTCTTTATGTTTTGTTTTTAATTTTGATTCTCGACTAGGACATTCTTGGCAATTTCTATCACTTCAAGAGTTGAACACTTTAACTTTAGGGTAACATCATAGTACCAGAAAGACTGCTTTGTATTAATCTATAGTTTGTGCAGTTTTAGTTCTTGTCCATGCTTAACGGATTGTGACTTAAGAAAGTAAAGTATATATTTAGGCACAAGGAGCCTGATTCTTCATGTGTGATTTTTTGGGAAGTCACTTTTTTTCCTTGAATTTTTCAAAACAGTGCACATAGTTCATGGATTTTATGTAAAATCAAAAATGTGATATTTTTTTTTGGTCTTTTAACTTGTTTAGTGTTTTTTTTTATTCAAAAACTCTGCAAGCTTTGCTAAAATGTTGCAACATTTTGTCAAAAATGTCAGATGTACGTGAAATAACTCCAGTTGTATATTTGCACAAAAACCGCTGCAAATTTTTAAAATGTCATAATTGATAAATTAGCCGAAAACATCTGGAAATCCCAAACTCTGCAAACAATGATGAATCTAAAAAAACCCCCCCATGCAAACGTGTAAAATAGGCTTAAAAAAAGTGCAACAAAAAGAATGAGGCGCAAGTGAAAAACGGCAAAAAACTGTGGAAAAAGAGGGACAAATACAATAAAGAATTTGCCCAAACATTTTTTCTGGTACTGGTATAAAGCATTGCTGTTTGTGTTGAAAGTTTATTTATTGCTACTTTTGTCTTTTTTTTACTAGACCTATGTGGCCAATATTTTGATAGCGGTGAATCCATATTTTGATGTCCCCAAACTCTATACCTCCGAGTATATTAAAATGTACCATGGTCGATCACTGGGAACTTTACCACCACATGTATATGCGATAGGTATGTATTATTGCTTCCTAATTGTCTTTGTCTTGTTTTTGCATTCATTTATGCTTCTGCAAAATATTTAGTTTAGTCAGCATTTCTGCCAGGATTTAATAAATTGAAATGTGTCTTAGATTTATTATATTTTGATCAGGCACCTGTTCTTAAAGGGAACCTGTCACCCCCAAAATCGAAGATTCTGTAATGCTGTAGATGTATCCTGAAAGATGAGAAAAGAGGTTAGATTATACTCACCCAGGGGCGGTCCCGCTGCGGTCTGGGTCCCATGGGTGTCGTGGTCTGGTCCGGGGCCTCTCATTTTCTTACGATGACGTCCTCTTCTTGTCTTCACGCTGCGGCGCAGGCGTACTTTATCTGCCCTGTTGAGGACAGAGCAAAGTACTGCAGTGTGCAGGTACTGGTCCTCTCTGACCTTTCCCGGCGCCTGCGCACTGCAGTACTTTGCTCTGCCCTCCACATGGCAGATAAAGTACGCCTGCGCTGGAGCCACAGCGTGAAGACAAGAAGAGGACGTCATCCTTTGAAGATAGGAGGCCCCGGACCGGACCGCTTGCCTTCTCAGCATCCAAGGTTGGCTCCCTGCCGTTGCTCTGGTCTCAGTGTTTTAGCTGCAGTAGCGACGTCCTATTAACAGTACGGATCACCGCTGTAGCTAATCACTGAGCTCGGCAACTCATACTGTCTACTTCGGCACAGCCAAAGCATTCAGTGATTGGCTATAGTGGTGAAGTGCACTGATGACTGTAGCCAAAATGCGGAGGCTTGAGCAGCCACAGGGAGCTGGTGCTGGAGGCCCCCTGAAAGGTGAAGAATTAAAAAAAAACAAATAAGAAAAACTGTACTCTTTTCCAGGGCTGTCACTATTTATCCACCATGACTACTTTGTTCCCGTTTAGTCTCCTGGCGTAAATGATGTCACATGACAACTACAACCAATCAGTGGCTGCTGATAACCTGCAGCCTTTACATTCAGTCCAAACCGCAAAGCAGTCATGAGACATTGAGCATGCCAGGAGACTAGTTGGGGACAGAGTAGCCAGTAGTAAGGGTCTTCAACAGACTGGGAGGTGAATACAGTGTTTCGTTTTGGAATAAAATGGAATAATAAATGGAAAACTAAACTAAACCAATATACATAATGTTGCACTGAGAACATGAAAACTTAAAATCCCCTTCAGGGGCACAGCATACTAAATGGTAAATGTGGTTCTTGTGAAAAGACTTTTTGGACAACTAGAGTTAAATGACCTATTAACGCGTTAGTCATTGGTCATTGACAGGGCTGCAATTAAAGAAGAACTAAAACTACCTCCCTATTATGACTTTTCTGAGTCGCTCCTTATAGAAACAAACTTAAAGTAAATCACTACTGTTAGTTGTGAGTTGCTGAAGCATTAAATTGTTGTTTATTACAATACATTTTGTTCCAGCTGATAAGGCTTTTCGAGACATGAAGGTTTTGAAGATGAGCCAATCAATCATCGTGTCTGGAGAGTCGGGAGCCGGCAAGACAGAAAATACAAAGTTTGTTCTGAGGTTTGTGTACAGTAAATGAATAAGATTTCTCCACATTTTAGAATATTGAATCCGTGATATAATTTCTACATTCATTGCATTAATTCCTCAAATTAGCTATAGGCATGGTGAAAAAACATCTGTAAAGTATCCTTCCTTGCGGAGGTATTATTCGATGGTTCTTGTTAAACCTTATATTAATTAAGATATTATTTTCTGACCGTATTACAAGTGAGCAATAGATTGTATTTGCCATGAGCATGATAGTAGCACAGTGGGCATGGGATTTCTATAAATCCCACCTACTGTGCTTGTAATGTAGAACACAGCTTTTTGGACGCTACAATTCCTGACCGAGGGTGCATACCCTTACTCCTGTTGATCTTGGTCCTTCAGAGCTTCATAATCTTGTGTTCAGGCCCTTACAATGCTTGACCAGAAAGCAACCCTCACACAGCTTGAGTAATATATTGTATACGTGTGTATGTGTGTACAGTGCCTTGCGAAAGTATTTGGCTCCCTTGAACTTTTCAACCTTTTCCCACATGTCATGCTTCAAACATAAAGATACCAAATGTAAATTTTTGGTGAAGAATCAACAACAAGTGGAGCACAATTGTGAAGTTGAAGGAAATGTATTGGTTATTTAAAATTTTTGTGGAAATTCAAAAACTAAAAAGTGGGCGTGCAATATTATTCAGCCCCTTTACTTTCAGTGCAGCAAACTCACTCCAGAAGTTCATTGCGGATCTCTGAATGATCCAATGTGCCCTAAATGCCTAATGATGATAAATATAATCCACCTGTGTGTAATCAAGTCTCCGTATAAATGCACCTGTTCTGTGATAGTCTCAGGGTTCTGTTTGAAGCACAGAGAGCATCATGAAGACCAAGGAACACAACAGGCAAGTCCGTGATACTGTTGTGGAGAAGTTTAAAGCCAGATTTGGATACAAACTGATTTCCAAAACTTTAAACATCCCAAGGAGAAATGTGCAAGCGATCATACTGAAATGGAAGGAGTTTCATACCACTGCATATCTACTAAGACCCGGCCGTCCCTCTAAACTTTCATTTCAAACAAGGAGAAGACTGATCAGAGATGCAGCCAAGAGGCCCATGATCACTCTGGATGAACTGCATAGATCTACAGCTGAGGTGGGACAGTCTGTCCATAGGACAACAATCAGTCTTACACTGCACAAATCTGGCCTTTATGGAAGAGTTGCAAGAAGAAAGCCATTTCTCAAAGATATCCATAAAAAGTGTCATTTAAAGTTTGCAACAAGCCACCTGGGAGACACACTAAACATGTGGAAGAAGGTGCTCTGGTCAGATGAAACCAAAATCAAACTTTTTGGCAACAATGCCAAACGATATGTTTGGCGTAAAGGCAACACAGCTCATCACCCTGAACACACCATCCCCACTGTCAAACATGGTGGTGGCAGCATCATGGTTTGGGCCTGCTTTTCTTCAGCAGGGACAGGGAAGATGGTTAAAATTCATGGGAAGATGGATAGAGCCAAATACACGACCATTCTTGAAGAAAACCTGTTTTAGTCTGCAAAAGACCTGACATCAGGACAGAGATTTGTCTTCCAACAAGACCGTAATCCCAAACATAAAGCAAAATCTACAATGGAAGGGTTCACAAACAAACATATGCAGGTGTTAGAATGGCCAAGTCAAAGTCCAGACCTCAATCCAATCAAGAATCTGTGGAAAGAGCTGAAAACTGCTGTTCACAAACCACCTCCGTCAAACCTCACTGGGCTCGAGCTGTTTGCCAAGGAAGAATGGGCAAGAATTTCAGTCTCTCGATGTACAAAACTTATAGAGACATACCCCAAGCGACTTGAAGCTGTAATAGCAGGAAAAGGTGGCGCAACAAAGCATTAACTGAAAGGGGCTGAATAATATTGCACGCCCCACTTTTCAGTTTTTGAATTTCCACAAATATTTAAAATAACCAATAAATTTCTTTCAACTTCACAATTGTGTTCCACTTGTTGTTGATTCTTCACCAAAAATTGACATTTGGTATCTTTATGTTTTGAAGCATGACTTGTGGGAAAAGGTTGAAAAGTTCCAGGGAGCCGAATACTTTAGCAAGACACTGTATATGCCATTGACTGTATGTTTTGGGTTGTTGGCTTGCTGCTGAATACATGTGGATCCAATCCATGGTGTTGTATGATGGATAAGTATCTGCCTGTGTTTCTCAGCATTGAGGACACTAAGAAATGGGCAGAAGACCAGAAAAGCAGTGGTTTTAACAAGGAAACTGTGCAGCAGATGAAAGGCACATATTGCTTACTTCTCTTCAAAGCTGGAAGATGCCCAGCAGTGCCATCAGCTCACATCTTTTCAGAATCAGAAGAAACTTGCAGGATATTCCGGACACTGCCAGTGGATGAAGGATTAAGCTTAAATGTTTCTGAGGAAGGAGTTTGATCAACTCCAAAATGCGCAATACAATAAAAACTCTTCATCTACCTGAATTTGGACATCCTTCATCTACAGGCAGCACCTGGATTGTCCCACATGTTTTTTTCTCATTTTGAAACTTTCATTTCAGTTCCAGTAATATATGCCTAGGAACCAGCGGTCGGAGCTGCAGTAGTCTCTAGTGGACTCTCACCCCCTCTCCAGTGTTGTGTTTGCTATGCACAACGTCCCCAGGTGAACAGTGCATTATCTGGTATTGAAACTAAATCCACAGAGCGCTTTCTCTATTTTTGTATTATCCGCTAACAGCTGGCAGAAACCAATGGGACTCAGCTACACCCTCCTTCTGTTTGGAGACGTCTAACTGAAAGTGGTCTTTATGGAAAAATAGTGGCCAAAAACCATACCTTCAAATGGACTAATGAGTTAAAATGTAAAATATTTGGCTTTAACCAAAGGCAGTTACTCATCTTTGCAAGTTTGGGAATTTAGTCAAGATTAATGGTGTTCTTCATGATATTTGGAACATCTTCCCTGACTAGTTTCTTCAAGAAATAGAAAAGTTGATGCTTTGATAGCTAAGATTAAGACCTCAGTTTGTGGTTGAAACACGTCGCCTTTTTCTCATGTCTTGCTCCTTTTAGACAACCTAGCGCCATGCAATTTTAACAAGAGTCAACTTTCTTTAATGTACATACATTACTATAACTATTGAAACACGATTCACTTTGGCTGTGATTGGAGACCCTCTGCTGAACAGCCTATGTAAGTCGGGTGTTCTTAAATACATATAGTAGTGTGCAAATGAACAATCGTTTTAGGCAGGAAATGGAAAAAAAATTCAAATTAAGAATGGTTTTAAAAAAACAAGTGTTAAGAGTTTGTTTATAGCAATTAACAGAATGCAAATTAATTACCAATAGAGAAATCAAATCAATATTTGGTGTAACCACCCTTCTCAGCATTGACATAGTTGATTTGACCAAATTCCCATCTCCCATTTGCTGAATTGGAGCCCCAAACTTGCAAGGAACCTCCACCATGCTTCATTGTTGCCTGCCACATTATTGTACCACTCTCCAGCCTTTCAGAGAACAAACCCTTCGGTTAAAACCAAATATTTCACATTTTGACTTATTAGTGCAGTACACCTGCTGGTATTTTTCTGCAACCCAGTTCCTATGTTTTCACATGCAGTTGTCTCTTGGCGTTATTTCCATGTCGATGTTATTGCTTTTTGGCTGCAATTCTTCCATGAAGACTTCTGGCCAAACTTTTTTAGATCCTGGATGGATGTAGTTGAGGGTCCCACTGGTTGCTTCCAGTTCTGAGCTGATCACTGAGTACTGGTGGACATTTTTCATTTTAGAAGAGAAGTAATCATGATGTGTCTTTCAGCTGAAGTTTCGTTGGCTGACCTCTACGTTACAGCTCTTGATGTTGTCCTCAATGCTGAGAAATACAGGCAAATACTTATCTGTCATGCAGTACTATCATGGATGCATCAGATTGTCTTCAGATTTATCCTATAGCAGGTCGATACCAGACATACACTCATTGTCATTAAGAACTTTCTTAAGTGTGCAGAAGAATAAGGAGTCCTGGAATTGATGATATGGGCACCACAGAGCCCTGGACACATAATGATCAAATCTGTATGTGATAACATGAAGAAAAAGAAGAATTTACTCAAGCCTACATCCACAAATCTGTGGTTGTTCCAAACATCTTGGAGAACCAATCTCCCTGTTGAGTGCCTTTCAAAAACTATGTGCAAGTGGACCTAGAAGAATTGATCCTTTTGATGCTGTTTTCAAAGCAAAGTGTGGTTACACCAAATGTTGATTGGCTTTAAATTTCTCTTTTATGTGTTCAGTTTGCATTTTATTTGATGAAAATAAACCAATAACTGTTCCATTCTTCAAAGCATTCTTACTTGCTATTCCAGCACCACTCCTAAGGAGGACACCACTTGTCTCCATTTACTTCCTTCAAGAAATACCTTTCGCCTATCCACATCATTGCTATACCCAATGTCTGACCTTAGCTGTAATTTTGTGGTGTAGGGCATCAGTCTGCTGAAGCTAGTGATTGGCCTGTGGGGGACACTGGTCAGCTATAGTTGTGAAAATATTTTTTGAATACTATATATTCTTTTTACAGATATCTCACGGAGTCTTACGGTTCTGGACAGGATATTGATGAGAGAATTGTAGAAGGTATGTGACATTTATTTTTGAGCCGTAAATTATTAAGTAGTGTTACTGGAAGTGATATTTTGTTCTTTTGGAAATTAATTATCATGGAGTGACATTAAATTTGATTTTTTTTTTGTGTAAGGGATTTATAGCTCCTAGATTTTTCTTTAATTTACTTTGTGATAAGACGTGTGCTCTTTAATCAGGGGCATCTAGGTGAAGTTATCAAAGATTAAATTAGTGGGAACCAAAGGCATTGTAAGCATCTCCTGACATGTACTGTACCTCCTACAAGCGGTGTAGCACTGTATAGGTTTATATGCCTCTCCCTTAGGGTCCTGTTTTTGAAGAATAAAATTGATTGGTGTAGTCAATACTGGTATTCCATACAATAAAGAAAAAAGAAAAGCTAGGCCAAAAGAATACTCCATTGTGTCCAGTGGAAACAATGTGCAGTTTCATGGCTCATCTGCCAAATATTGTTTTAACACCCAGTGTGGATAGAGACTTAGACCTGGTCACACATCTATGGTTCAAGGTCCAAGTACGAACCCCAATGCAAGTATTGTCCGCTGGTCTCCTGACCCGAACTCAACAGCCTTCTATTTGATAATGGGGCTGTCTACTTTGCAGCCGCTCCATGCATTGCGGCCTTAGTAGGGATATTTTGAAGATGGAGATCCTTTGACCGCTGGTGTGCATACTTTCCTACTTTTAACTCTTGATTAACAATATGTAAATGATGGCCCAGTCTAACGTTGTTCTGTTTGGTGACTGTTATTACTCCAGATGACATAAGTCACTGAAATAGTGACCCATTTTTCACAAGTTAAGGGACATGTTTCTGTGTTTATATACTATAGAAAAGGCCCATTCTCAAGTGTCCTACAAGAGCTTTACCAATTCGCTCTTACTTGAGAAGCGCTCCTCTACATCACAAGCTGCTTTTATTTGCTACTTCGCTCTTACTTGAGAAGCGCTCCTCTACATCACAAGCTGCTTTTATTTGCTACTTTTATAATAAGACCTTGTTGATTTCTAATGCCCGTGGTTTCGCCTGCTAGGTGGTTAGTAAGACATGGGGGAATCAAAGGGCCAGGCTTGTAGAAGCAAGAATCGAAATGAGCCGTTCTGTAGTAAGATATTTCTTCTCATAAGCTTCACAGTGGCTCAACAGGTCACCTCTGTTTCTGCTTGCTGAGAGTTGACTGAGGATTTTTCCCATGTCTGTGCCAATTAACTAACTTTTCTCATTTTCTAACATTATCCTTATAAGGAACCAGAAATACTTCTGTAAAAATAAGTAATTTGTGCTTATCACATTCCATTTGACGTATGTAATTTACAAATGCGATTTCGAAGATGATCGTTCAAACCTCTATCTTCATTCTAATCTTTTTGAAGGAATTTTCTTGTATATTTGAAAAATTTGAGATGCTTAATATGTAATATGTCTGCAGCCGAGTATTTTTCTTCTCACTGTAAAGTAAAACTTTATATTTACACCCACACAGCTAATCCCTTATTAGAAGCCTTTGGAAATGCAAAGACTGTCCGCAATAACAACAGTAGTCGCTTTGGAAAATTTGTAGAAATTCACTTTAATGAAAAGGTACGTATTAGACATTGGACTACAAATTCAGTTTTGGTCAAGTTATATCATTTTTTTCCTCTCCATCTCAAATTCGTCCTTCTTTAAGGTGTGCTGTGCAGAGCTTGCTTCTTCTAGAATGCAATAACCAAGAGGCATCCATGGAGTGACTAATGATGTCACGGTATTACCAGGGCTTCCAAATGCCTAGCAGTGGGATTTTTATTCATATAGGGCTAGGTGTATCAGGATATTTCTGGTTTGAGGCCTTCACCTGATCCTGACACAACAGGACAGGACTTTTAAGAGTTGTGGATGAATACGTTTTGTTATGTCAACCTGTTGCATGCAATCATAGCAGATTGGGTGAGTATTGCATGTGGAAAATTGCCACCATGAAATGTCAGAACTACAGGAGCTTGGGCCTTCTGTATTATTACGGATTCACATAAGCATGGGCGATACGGTGAATTGACCTGTCACTGTATAGCCATTACATGAGAAATTGATTAAATTTGTCCTGCAGGAAAGATACTTAAAGGGTTGGCTTGTTCCCTAAAATGTCCTTTACAAATTCGGTATATATTTCAACAAAATAATCACTTTTGTAATTTGCTTTATTATAAAATACTCTGCACTTCTTGCTATCCTGCTACCACCTAAATGTGTTTTTTTTACTTCATTGCCTGTGATGTTTTATGTAAGAGAAGTCTCAAATGAGGGGTCATCAAAATGTTGGTGCTGCAGTCACTTGCCCGTAGCGTCTATAACCTGGAACATAACGTCATCACAGAGCGGGGCTACGGTCCCTTACTACCTCTCTGAAGATGTCCTGGATCTATTGCACTGATAGAAGCTGTGTGAGAAGATACTGAGGCGCCGACGCTCTGCTTCTGTCCCCACCAGCTGCAGCTTCTTATTGTGAAACAAGATGTCATCAGGGGGCAGTGATAGAAGCAGGGTGAGTGCCAGGAGTGTTGCCTCTCATCTTCTATCACCAGCCTCAAAAGAATAGTCATCAGTGGATGGTGCCGGTCTCACTCTCTCTACTTCAAACACCACCCTCTGATGATGATTAGTTTGAGGGCGATGATAAAAACTTTGGGGAAACGCTGTTGTCACTCACCCTGCTTCTATCACCATCCCTTGATGACATTTCCTTTCATGGTAAGAACCTGTGGCTCGTAGGGACAGAAGCAAGAGTACTGGCACCTCAGTATCTTCTCCAACATCTTCTATTGGTGCCATGGATTCAGGGCATCTTCAGTGGGCAGCGATGTAAAAAAAAATTAAAGTAAGTGACTGCAGCGGCATCCAGGGAAGTGAGTGCAGCTTTTTGATTACTTTGTTTGAGAATTCTCTCAAATGAAATGTCACAGGGGTTGATGTAAAAAAAAAAAAAAAAAAAACACATTTACAGATTAACTGTATAGGGAGAAGTGTAGGGTATTTTAGAATAATGCTAATTACAAAAGTGCTTTGGGTGTCACAATAGATATGTATAAAGGACATTTTCGGTAATTGATCAACCCTTTAAAGCAGACCAACTGTCTTGAGAATGCAGTCCAGTCTGCAGGCAGCATGCTATACTGAGCATGGATAATTTTGTGGAAAGAGTTTCAGTATAAGGCTATGTTCACACCTAGGAAGGGGGCTGCGGGTTCTCCCGTGGATTTTCCCGCAGCGGATTTGATAAATCTGCAAGGCAAACCCGCTGCGGTTATCCCTGCAGATTTATCGCGGTTTGTGTTACGGGTTCCGCTGCGGGATTTACTCCTACTATTGATGCTGCATATGCAGCAATATGCAGCATCAATAGTAATGTTAAAAATAATAAAAACAATGGTTATACTCACCCTCTGACATCCCGATCTCCTCGGCGCTGCAGGCGGCGGTCCGGTTCAAAAGATGCTGTGCGAGAAGGACCTTCGTGACGTCACGGTCATGTGACCGCGACGTCACCGCAGGTCCTGGTTGCATAGCAAATCTGAGACCGGACAGCCGCGTGCAGCGCTCAGAGGTGAATATAGCATTATTTTTTATTATAATTCTTTTTTTTCCTATCGCCACGACAGCACCCCTACGAGAGAGGGGATCCGCCCACCTTCCGGACAGGAACCTACAGGATTTAAAGGGGCGGTCCCCCTCATCACTCCAGTTTGGGTTCCTGTCCGGACGGCGGGAGCCTGCAGGCAGTCTTACCCGGGCCTCCATGCCTCCGCGCGGTATCTTCTAGGAACTGCGGAATCGGGGGCTCGGAAGCAGCGTCGGGGGTGTCCTGCGTGCAGACCACCCCTCGTCTGGCCATGAGGAGCGCGTCCCAGGAGTCGGGCAGTGCCGTCCTGGTCCGCGGTTGAGTGCGGTGTGCAGCGTCCACACCGGCGCTGGTGAACCCGGAAGTAGTTGGTACGCTTCCGGGGTAAGCCGGGGGAGGAGCGCTGCAGCTCTGTAAAAGAGCGGCGCCTATGGTAGGAGGCGCGCAGCCATGTCCTCAGTAGGGGACGCCGAGCACCCTCATGGAGAGGGAACGGAACAGCGCAGTAAGAGCGGTAGCGGCCGCTCAAGGAGAAGCAGCAGCAGCGTGGTACGGGGGCAGCAGCGTGCGAGCGCCCCAGCGTCACATTTGGATCCTACTCCTCCAGAACCGGTATTCACAGAATCAGCCTTATGGTGAGTGTTAAATCAGACACCTGGTGCTGATATGGTCTGTTATTTGTGCTTTGTTTTAGGGGAAAAAGACCACTAAATCTAAGCACAAGCAATGTGCTCTATGCATGACTCCAATGCCTGACAGTTATACCAAAAGGCTGTGTCAGGCTTGCATATCTCAGACCTTAGAAGAGGAAGCTCCCCTTCGGTCATCAGACCTTAGAGCGGTCATCAGGGAGGAAATTAGCTATTCCCTTAGAGGCAGCCGCCAGGAAAGGTCGGGCAGGGACATATCGCCAGGATCTAGTCTGTCCCTGCAAGAAGGGGAATGTTCCCGATCTTCATCTCCATCCTCCTCAGATGAAGAGGGAAGGCCTTGTTTCTCGGTGGACAACATGGACATGTTAGTTAAAGGAGTCCGAGCTACCATGGGTGTTGCAGAGAGCAAGGAACCAAGGTCCGCACAGGACATAATGTTTGCGGGCTTGAGCCAGAGGAGTCGTAAGGCGTTCCCGGTGGTGGATACGGTTAAGACTCTTATAAAGAGAGAATGGGATAAACAGGATAAAGGTTTCCTTCCGTCATCAGCCAAAAGAAGGTATCCCTTTGAAGATAATGAGCTGGCAGAGTGGATGAAAGTCCCGAAAGTGGATGCAGCGGTGGCTTCTACGTCTAAAGCCGGTACTTTGCCGCTGGAGGACGTGGGCCTTCTGAAAGATCCGTCAGATAGGAAGGCGGACATGTTTTTGAGAAAAGTATGGGAATCAACTGCGGGGGCGTTCAAACCTGCTATCTCTAGCACGTGTACGGCTAGATCTGTCATGGTGTGGATATCCCAACTGGAAGAACAGCTGAAGTCCAAGGTGCCCAGAGACAAGATGTTGAACTCACTTTCGCAAATACGGGAAGTGGTGGCGTATTTAGCGGATGCGTCAGTGGATTCTTTAAAATTGGCGGCAAGATCAGCAGGTCTCTCAAACGCTGCTCGCCGAGCCCTATGGCTTAAGACCTGGAAAGGGGATGCCCAGGCGAAAGCTAAACTATGTACAATACCGTGTAGGGGTGAGTACCTGTTTGGCCTGGTATTGGATGATATCCTAGCTAAGGCTGAGGATAGGAAGAAAGGTTTTCCTAAAGCTTTCAATCCTACCTTTAGGAATACCTTCAGGAGACGCTTCCAATACCGAAGACCTTACCACAACCGAGACTGGGAACCATCAGACCCAAAAAAGAAAGGTTCGGACTTTAATGCTTCATCATCTTCCTCAAGAAGAAGAAGAAATTATCGTTAATAAAGATCTTCCAGTAGGGGGCAGGTTAAAATTCTTCTATGCTCAGTGGGCCAAAATAACTTCGAGCAATTGGGTTCTGGGTATAATTAATTCAGGGTTAAAATTAGAGTTCCGGGAAAGACCTTCTGAATTTTATATCTTGACTGCCCCTGATTCCTTAGACCAACAAAAGGCCCTTGAAAAAGAGGTCAAAATGTTAAGACGGAAGAAAGTCATAGTGGAGGTTCCAAAACATCAACAGGGGAAAGGGTTCTATTCCCCTTTATTTTTAATCTCCAAGCCAGATGGATCCTTTCGAACCATCATAAACTTACGGAGATTGAACAAACATCTAGAGTATCATGCCTTTAAGATGGAATCTATTAAAACGGCAACTAAACTTCTCTTTCCCAGATGTTATATGACAGTCCTGGATTTAAAAGATGCGTATTACCATCTGCCCATTCACCAGGATCATCAACAATTCCTCAGAATGGCGGTGCGCTTAAACGACCAGGTCAGACACTTTCAGTTTGCTGCAATGCCCTTTGGTCTATCTATGGCACCGAGGGTGTTTACTAAAGTCATGGCAGAAGTAATGGCCTATGTCAGGGAACAGGATACGTTAATTATACCCTACTTGGATGACTTCCTGGTAGTGGGGAATTCCTTTTGCCAGTGTAGTACTCGCCTAAATCATGTAATATCTTCCTTACAGGACTTGGGTTGGATAGTCAATATGGAGAAGTCAAGACTCGAACCATCAACAACTCAGACTTTCCTAGGTATTCTGCTGGATTCGGAAGTGCAACAATATTTCCTTCCGGAAGAGAAAAAGCAGAGGATTGTGCACAAAGTCAGTACGGTAACAAGGAAGCCAGATCTGACTTTAAGAGACGCTATGTCCCTTCTGGGATCCCTAACGTCCTGCATACCAGCCGTCCAGTGGGCTCAATTCCACACTCGAGTGTTGCAGGCCCAAGTCTTGGATACAGAGAGGAGTCTTCAAGGGCAATTAGGCGGAAGACTCAGGCTGTCCACCGCCACTCTACACAGTCTGAGATGGTGGTTAAACAGAAGACATTTAGGGAAAGGAGTACGCTGGAGTGTAGTACCAGACAACACGGTCACAACCGATGCCAGTCCAATAGGTTGGGGAGCTCACATAGGAGATGTCTGGACTCAAGGGCAATGGTCTCTCTTAGAGGCTCAAGAGTCCTCAAACTGGAAAGAGCTCACGGCAGTAAAGAAGGCCTTACTCAGGTTGCTTCCATCTCTGCAGGATTCACATGTAAGAGTTCAGACAGACAACACAACAGTAGTGGTGTATCTCAACCATCAAGGGGGTACAAGGTCAAGATCCCTAATGAACACCGCCACAGACATACTCGAAATAGCCGAAGCCCACTTTCGCTCTCTATCAGCTGTTCACATTCAGGGAGAGCTCAACACAGAGGCAGATTACCTCAGCCGTCATTCTCTACGTCAGGGAGAATGGGTTCTAGATCGACGGGTGTTCAGACAGATAGTAGACCTGTGGGGATTGCCCGTTATCGATCTATTCGCAACGAGAGAGAACAGGCAGACCAGGAAGTTCGCTTCTCTTCGGGTGGCGGACAAGCCCTGTATAATAGACTCCCTTCAAATACACTGGGATTTCCCTCTGGCTTACGCGTTCCCCCCAATGTGTCTGATCCCGATAGTCCTCAGGAAGATCAGGGAGGAGAGGGCGAGAGTGATCCTGATTGCCCCCTTTTGGCCCAGGAGGGCATGGTTCTCGTTACTCAGGGCAATGTCTGTGTCCGACCCCTGGGTACTGCCGTCCAGCCCGGAGCTTCTTTCTCAGGGTCCGTTCAGTCACCTCAATGTGGAATCCCTGCATCTGACGGCGTGGAATTTGAGAGGGAGTTATTGAGGAGAAGAGGGTTTTCAGAGGCTCTCATATCTACCCTTTTAAACAGCCGGAAAGAAGTTACCACTAAAATTTATGCTAAAACTTGGAAAAAGTTCCTTGCCTTCTACCAAAATCCCTTTTCTGGCAAGGTCCCAATTCCGGCTATACTGGAGTTTTTACAGAAAGGCCGGGAATTGGGTTTGGCGGTAAATACCCTTAGAGTCCAAGTATCAGCTTTGGGAGCGTTATATAACGGTGATGTGGCGGGAAATAGATGGATTTCCCGATTTATCAGGGCCACTGAACGTAGTAAACCAGTGTATGTTCCTGGATTACCACCATGGGATTTGAATTTGGTTTTAGACGCCTTAACAGAACCCCCCCTTTGAGCCATTAGATTCTGTCTCCATAAAAAGTTTAACCTTAAAAACAGCCTTCCTAGTAGCCCTGACCTCTGCTAGGAGAGTGAGTGACTTACAAGCTTTGTCGATAGATCCTCCTTATTTAATGGTCTTTCAGAACAGGGTATTGTTAAAACCAGACCCAGCATACCTACCAAAAGTAGCTTCCAAATTTCATAGAAGTCAGGAAATAATTTTACCATCTTTCTGTGACAATCCGAATTCAGCTGACGAGCAGAAATATCACATGTTAGATGTCAGAAGAACTCTATTAGAATATCTACACAAGACAGAACCATGGAGGCAGAGTAGGGCTCTGTTTGTTTCCTTTCAGAATCCAAGGAAAGGGGCGAGTGTAACAAAAGCGTCTATCGCCAGATGGATAAGAGATGCCATTTATCTTGCTTATCCTGCTAAAGGCCAGACACCACCAGTTGGCATCAGGGTCCACTCCATTCGAGCCATGGCCTCATCCTGGGCGGAAAGAGCGGACGTCTCCATAGACGTAATATGTAAGGCGGCAACGTGGTCATCTCCTTCCACCTTTTATAGACATTATCGCCTTGATTTATCTTCAGAGGCCAATTTAGTTTTTGGCCGTACAGTACTTAGTGCTGTAGTCCCTCCCAGGTGATTGATCTTTGAAAATCTCTCGTAGGGGTGCTGTCGTGGCGATAGGAAAACCAGTTTTTACGTACTGGTAATAGGATTTTACGGAGCCACGACAGCACCCGCACATTCCCCCCCGTAGTTATTCACTGGTTTCTGCACCCTTTGGGGAAAGTGTGCTTGTTAAAAAATCACTCTTTAGAAGGTGATGGATTTAGTAATGTTTAAGTATATATGTTTATGTACTAACTCAATGGCGGTGTCCCTTATACTCTGAAACACAAACTGGAGTGGTGAGGGGGACCGCCCCTTTAAATCCTGTAGGTTCCTGTCCGGAAGGTGGGCGGATCCCCTCTCTCGTAGGGGTGCTGTCGTGGCTCCGTAAAATCCTATTACCGGTATGTAAAAACCGGTTTTTGACCCACAAATATGGTTCCCGGGGCCTGGAGTAGAGTCTCCTCTCCTCGACCCCGGGTACCACCCGCACATTATCCGCTTACTTCCCGCATGGTGGGCACAGCCCCATGCGGAAAGTAAGCGGATAAATGCATTCCTATGGGTGCAGGATCGCTGCGATTCTGCACAAAGAAGTGACATGCTGCGGGTTGTAAACCGCTGCGTTCCCGCGCGGTTTTTCCCGCTGCATGTGCACAGCGGTTTGCGGTTTCCATAGGGTTTACAGGTTACTGTAAACGCTATGGAAACTGCTGCGGACCCGCAGCTGCAAAATCGCCACGGTTCCACGGTAAAAACCGCAAGTGTGAACATGGCCTAAGGGCTCACTCACGAGCCTATAACATGGGCAAGTGCTTTCTGATGTTATGTTGAGTTATGAGGAGAAATGTAAAGTTAGGCAACACCGAAATTCACACTTTTTCCGAACTGTGAAAATCAATTAAAAAAAAAAAAACTAGAATTTTTTTTTCTTCACATTTTGCATTCTCTGACACAATTACCAAATAACAAAATCTCAAAAGAATTAAAACTAGAGAGGTAAAAATCATTGGTTCACTTGACATGGAATGACCCTACAGTATATTGCATAGCACCCGGCCCAGTGTTATATTATGGGGCAGTGCTGATCTGTGATTTTTTTTTTTCTCATGCCGATTCGGCATGAGAACGCAATGCATCATACAGCTGGTGCAGCCGAGAATCAGCTCACACCCATTCAAATCTATAGGTGCCTGTGAAATATCGGTCTGCACTCAGATGCCATCAGAGTGCGCTTGAATGTACACACTTAGAGACAATGGAGAAATTAAGTTCTTTGTCCTCACCGGTGCTGCATGAGAAATTCGGATCACACTCAGATGGCACTCAGATTAATCTCTGACAGAGTGGCCTGAAATAGATGCCAAGGACACCTACCCAAATGTTTTTCTCCTTTAAATCTCTGCTAAATCCGGGCTTTTCAGTTAAGCGGACGATCCCAATCATTTTCTGCACACCTGTGCAAGGAAAGTTGTCTGTCCCCGGGTAGGACCGCCCTCTTGACTCTGAAGCTCAGAGAAGGAAGAAATATAAGTGAATAAAAGCTGGGTTATGCCGTATCTTCTACCACGTAACCAAATCGCTCTGACCTTCCCCTCCTGCATATAGCACATTGTCTGCGGATAGGAAAGGATTTTCGATTTGACAGGTTTACTTTAGATAGAATAAACTATTGATTATATCATTTTTTGTGTTAAATATATATAAAAAAACTGGCTTTTTTTTACATAGCACAATCTTTATTAACAATAAAAATCCCCCCCCCCAGGCATTGTAAATGTACATAGCTCCATTAGACCCCCAGGTCAGCTGGGACATCACCTCTTGTGATTCCTGTGTTGTCAGCCCTGAGTTGAGGTTATTGGGGTCTGTTCACAAGTTGTCTTTTTGCGTCTGTATAAACACAGCATTTTTTAGTAACAGCAGAGTGAATGAGATTTCATGTTTTTTGGGTTTTTTTATATTCAGCATGTTAATTCTTACAGAATTTCTGCAGCGTTTTTCACACATTCAACTGATTATGCAACTAAAATTGCATAATAAATGCATGCAGCTGATATTTGTAGGTCTGTGCTTAATTCAACATTCCAGAGGGCATGCGATTTCCGGGATTGATGAATGTGTCGCTATCTGCTTGCTGTGCTTAGATTTGACTTTCAGCTTTTGTTAGGTAGGAAAAATGGGAACCGTAATGCGTATTGTCCTATCTTCAGAAAAGCAATTTATTAAGGACAGAGATGATTAACAAAAGAGAGGGAATATATCTATTATGTCTCCATCTATTGTGCTTTGTGTGCAGCGTGAGCATTGGTATAAGCCCACCGTAGGTCTGGGAGATGCTCACAGGGCATTAAGGAGCATTTTCCCTGCATGACAACGTGAACAAGCTTTCCTAGGAAACCTAATTTCAGAATAATCGCAAAATGCTCATTCTTCAGGTCAAATGAACTTTTGGTTTGCCCAAAAGATCCTCATTCTCGGCAGCATGTCTTCCTGTGTAAACAGGACCTGCACTGCCGAGAGCAACAGTAGACTATGTAGACTGAATGATCTATTCCGGATCCTTCATGAGTATCTGAAGTGAGGTTTTATTGTGAAAACCGGCTATTAAACTATAATGGCCAATTAGCTTAGTTAAACAGACCTTTATCTGTTTGCTTTTTGTAATTAACTCACTAAATTTGGCCCATTCTGCCGATTACTTTGTGTACATGGGCCTCTTGATACTCCAAGGATGGAAGATGCAGACCAGGTGGTGGTTTCTCCTACCTTAACCATGAAAAGGTTGTCTGGGGGTACTCATTTCAGCAGCACCGAAAGGTGATTGGTGCTGGTGACATTGTGTCTCCACATATTTGCTTGGATGAATCCATGATCAACACGTATTGCCCATGTGTTCTAGTCTAATAAGTAGGACAGGTGCGCACTTCCCAGCAGATATGTTAAGACACCAAGTCATCGGCACTGCTTATTTAGTGATGAGCGAGTATGCTCGTTACTCGAGTTTCTCCCGAGTATGCTTGGGTGGTGTCCGAGTATTTCAGCGTGCTTGGAGATTAAGTTTATGTCTCCGTAGCTGCATGATTTGCGGCTGCTAGACAGCCTGAATACATTTGGGGATTGCCTGTTTGTTAGGGAATCCCCACATCTATTCAAGCTGTCTAGCAGCTGCAAATCATGCAGCTGCGGGGACCCAAACATAATCAACGATCACGCCCAAAATACTCGGAGACCACCCAAGCATACTCGGAGAAACTCGAGTAACGAGGACACTCGCTCATCCCTACTGCTTATCTCTTTATGAAAAAGAGCGAGACACCAGACTATTTCTCTATTCCTACCTTGAAGACATCCATGCTCGGCTGAGTTGACTGTACATTCAGAAGATATACGGTTGTTGGCTAAACAAGCTTTTAACTGATCATTGTAAAACTGCACGACCAAACTAAAGTCCCCCATATACAGGACACAAAATTCAGCCGAACCGGATCGGCCAACAGTCTGTGTCTGGAGATCCTCATGACTCCCTCCGACAGATATTGGGGACAATGGATCCAGCCATTGGAATTTCAAAGCCCAATTCTTTCTGCAGCTCTTCCACAGATCATCCAGGAATACATGGCTGAGTATTGGGAAGTCAAAAGAGATATATATCAGTCAAATAATGTTTATGGGGCCATAAGGTCTCCAATATCATAATATTATAATGAGATTGGGTAATATTATTTCTGACCATACTGCAGGGAGAACACTGGCGCTTGTAATTTGTTTTTATTCATGTCCCTCAGAACTCTTATCAATCACTTCTTGGCATCTAACCAGATGGAACCATGACTATTCTTGTATTATTATCACCACAGTGATAAATGTAGGCTTCATATAAAGCTGATAAAAAAACACAAAGGGATGAGGAGATATAACTGTTTTTCACCTTTCTGTGACCTTTCTCCTGAATTTGCTTCTGCAGTTTGAGGTGACAACCTTTAATATTGTCAAAACTGATCTCCCGATCTACCCTTTCCAAATAAATAGAAAACAAATACTGTGTGTGATCCCCAGTGTCCCAGGTATAGGTGTGCAATCACAGAAAAGGTTATCCCACTGCTGAGTGCACTTTATGGAGGACCCAACTCTGATAATGAGAGTAACCTTTTCCAGCCGAATGACACCAGGCGTCCATGAGATCAGCTATGTAATGTGCTTTCTACACTCATTCTTCAGGCTCAGTGGTTTGGGCAAGACGTAGAAGAAAAATATATTCTTTGTGTTACGTGACACCTTGTATCCAGTAACGTGCCTTCCATGGGGATCAATGCCTATTATATCTGTGTATGTTCTATGGGTGGTTGGTTCCAGCTAGACTTTATAGTCTTGTAAACTTTTTATATTATTTTACAGATATTTCTTTCTTTCATTTAATAATTGCGATTTTTGATTTCCATTTATTTTTTATTACCTTTTTAATTGATTATTGATTTTTTTTTTCCTCCTAGTATTCTGTGGTAGGGGGATTTGTGTCGCACTATCTTCTGGAAAAGTCTCGAATCTGCGTGCAAGGACAAGACGAGAGGAATTACCATATCTTCTACAGGTTATGTGCCGGTGCACCAGAAGAAATTCGTCAGAAGCTTTTTTTGAGTTCCCCTGATAACTTTAGAGTATGTATAACTAATGTGCACAGCTTGCATGTGTGACTCTTACTTCTAGATTGTATTCTAGGCATAGATGTGACAGGAGTTGGGAGCAGGCTGACTAACATGGCCGTGACTACTGATGTCACCGTGTGGATGCTGTGACCTCACTTGTCTAGGCCAAACTGGGTAGCTGTAATTAGATCAATGTTTTCCCTTAAGGCTGATAAATTGACTGTACTAAACTTCTGTGTTTGGACTGCGATATTTTTCATATCTTGATTGAGTTGGGTTAAATTGTATGGCAGAAATATACCAAATACCAATGAGTGTAGTTCCTCTTAAGCCACTTCAGAATTCTTTGACTTTTAGTGGTTTGGCAAAATTAAAACAACTTCAAAATACTGGTAGTATCGGCAATTAAATTAATGTTTGCTACCTGTCTATTGGCTTTTGTCCAGCCCATAACACCAGTAGAGGAAAAAAATACCAAATAGAAAATATATATAACTTAACTCATACTAGAAAATATATTACTGTTTATACTCGAGTATAAGCCGCCCCGAGTATAAGCCGACCCCCTTAATTTTGCAACAAAAAGCTGGGAAAACTTATTGACTCGAGTATAAGCCTAGGGTGGGAAATGCAGCAGCTACCGGTTAATGCCAAAAATAAAAATAGATACCAATAAGAGTAATATTAATTGAGACATCAGAAGGTTAAGTGTTTTTGAATATCCATATTGAATCAGGAGCCCCATATAATGCTCCATTCAGTTCATTATGGCCCCATAAGATTCTCCATATTAAAATATGCCCCATATAATGCTCCATACAGTTCTTTATGGCCCCATAAGATGCTCCATATACAAATATGCCCCATATAATGCTCCATGCAGTTCTTTATGGCCCCATAGATGTCCCGTATAATGCTCCATGCAGTTCTTTATGGCCCCATAGATGCCCCATATAATGCTCCATGCAGTTCTTTATGGCCCCATAGATGCCCCATATAATGCTCCATGCCCTTCATTATGGCCCCATAGATGCCCCATATAATGCTCCATGCAGTTCATTATGGCCCCATATAATGCTCCATGCAGTTTATTATGGCCCCATAGATGCCCCATATAATGCTCCATACAGTTCATTATGGCCCCATAGATGCTCCATATAAAACTGTGCCACATATAATGATCCATAACGTTCATTATTGCCCCATAGATGCTCCATATAAAACTGTGCCACATATAATAATAATAATAATCTTTATTTATATAGCGCCAACATATTCCACAGCGCTTTACAGTTTAACAGTATCAAAAACAACAGACATAAGTAACAACGTTAACAATACAATAATTAAAGCAAAATAAAACTACCCTGCTCGTGAGAGCTTACAAAGCACAGGTGGGGGAGATACACAGCACAGGTGTGTATTTACAATGATGTATTTACAATGATGGTCCAGCCATCTTCAGAGGGTGGGGGATAGATGGGGATAGTGAATGGGCTACACACACACACAAACATAAAATGAGTTTGATTAGTGACCGTGGTAGGCCGCTCTGAACAAATGTGTTTTGAGCGAACACCTAAAACTATGCAAATTGTGGATGGCCCTAATATCTTGGGGTAGAGCATTCCAGAGGATTGGTGCAGTACGGGAGAATTCTTGGAGTCGGGAGTGGGAGGAACGGATTAGTGCAGAGGTTAGTCGAAAGTCATTTGCAGAGTGCAGCGGTCGGCTAGGCCGATAGACAGAAATGAGGGAGGAGATGTAAGGGGGTGCCGCACTGTGGAGAGCTTTGTGGGTGAGAACAAGTACTTTGAATTGTATCCTGTAATGAATGGGCAGCCAGTGTAATGACTGGCGAAGAGCGGACGCGTCCGAGTAGCGATTAGCCAGATGGACAACCCTGGCTGCCGCATTGAGGATGGACTGGAATTATGCCTAATGAATCCACTGCCATCAACATGAGAAGGCTATTTCTCAATATGCAAATACCGGCGGATAATGCTGGCAGGAGAGTGGTGGTTTCCCTCGATGCACACAAGGCCTTCGATAGTATAGAATGGCAATACTTGTGGTCGGTACTGAGTCGCTGTGGGTTTGGGCCAGTCTTTGTGTCATGGGTGAGACTCCTATACTCCTCTCCAGTGGCTAAAATCAAAGTGAATAATGCGCTGTCAGACAGCTTTCAACTGTTTCGAGGTACAAGGCAGGGGTGCCCGTTGTCCCCGCTGCTGTTTGCCATAGCGGTGGAACCACTGGCAGCGGCTATTAGAAGGTCACAGATAGTGAAGGGGTTTGTGTATGGGAAAATGGAAGAAAAAGTTGCTCTGTATGCAGATGACATATTGCTTTTTCTTGAGGGTCCTGGGGAACCTTTAAGGAATGTAATATCATTAATTGAGAGATTCGGGCAAATTTCAGGGTTAATTATCAACTGGGATAAATCGAGTGTTTTACAGGTGGATAGAGAAATGGATTGTACGAGGGAGGTGGAAGAAGGCACAAAATTAAGGGTGGTTTCACAATTTAAATATTTAGGGATCCATGTAACTCTCCCCTCAACAAGATTTGAGGAGCTTAATCTTGAGCCATTAATAACTAAATTGCGCGCCAAAATCTCAGCTTGGAGTAAGCTGCATTTGTCGGTGGTGGGTAGAGTGAATCTCCTCAAGATGGTAGTGATGCCTCAGATTTTGTATATTTTGCATAATTCTCCGGTATGGATCCCACTGAGCAGATTTCGTAGACTAAGATCATTATTCGGAGAGTTGGTGTGGGGAAGGAAGAGTCCACGAATTAGGCAGGAGATACTGCAGAGACCTAAAGACGAGGGGGGGCTTGCCCTACCTAACCCCTGGTTATATTTTTTGTCTGCACAGAGCCAGCATCTTAGGGGATGGGGGAAAGGGCTCGAGAAGGGACAGGGTCATAGCAGTCTGGTATATATTGGAACATGGCCCTTGAGCCAGGGTCTAGAAGCAGGACTCTTTAAGAAATTGGGGACTTGTCTTCACACCATAAATTTAATTCATAAGGTATGGCAGACGCTTAAACGAATCAGGGGGGTTGTGAGATTCACTGAGTTCTCACCTATTTGGGATAACTCCTCTTTTCAAGAATTCAACCATATGGAAGGAATGGGAGAGTGGAGGGAAAAAGGCATTGGGTTGATAGGTCAATTGATTCATAACGGGAGTCTTAAATCTTATGATATGCTGCAGCAGGAATTTCAGTTCCCAGGGTTAAAGTGGTATCAATATAGACGGGTTCAGCATGCATTTCAGGCACAAAAGAGGAGAGGTCCTATAGTGATTCAGACAGATCTCATGTTGGACTTTATATTAAATAACAATGGAACAAAGGGGGCAATATCGGAAGTATACGGGGATCTACTGCACACCTTTCTAGTAGATCACCCTATTAAGGCCAGAGAGAAGTGGGAGGCTGAACTGGGGGAAATAGACGATGATAGATGGGAGTCTATTTTAGAATATGTACCCAAATTGTCGATGAGTGAACCTGGGAGATTGTCGCAACTGTATGTGGTAGATAGGGCCTATAGGACACCTGACATGTTATTTAAAGCTGGGTTGAGACCGGATTCTGAGTGCCCTAGATGCTCTCAGTCTCGGGCGGATATACTGCACATGATATGGCTTGGTCCCAGACTCTTTTAGTATAGGGTTGTAGTGTTGAACTAAATTGGGGTGATTTATGGGTGTTCGATTCCCAGGGATCCAGTGGTTTGTGTACTTGGGTATGTGGAGGAAATCTTGGCCGACGAAACTGCAAAAATGGCAATTGCTAGATTACTGTTCATTGCGAGGAAAGTGATTGCAAGGTATTGGATTAGGGAGGAACCTCCAACCAGACGAGAGTTTATTGCGCAAGCGAATCATATTGTCCAGCTCGAAAAAAAGTATATATAATAAGAAGAATAGGATGGGGTTTTTTCAAAAGCTATGGCAGCCATGGCTGGATGGGAATAATTGAGGGACTGTGGTAAACGATGCTAATGGTATAACATGTCTGTAATGTGTAATATCTTCTTTCCAAGAGTTTTGTATGGTTGGTGTTGGTCTTCTGAGGGGAGGGGGGGAGGGGTTGTTTTCTTGTTAATCAAAAACACGAATGTACTTTGTTATATGAGTGGATGCCATTTATTATGCTCAATAAAAATCTATCTGATTTAAAAAAAAAAAAAAAAAAAAAAAAAGATGGACTGGAGAGGGGAAAGTCACGTTTGGGGGCAATTAATAGAGCATTACAGTAGTCCAGACGGGAGTGGATCAGGGCGACAGTGAGGGTTTTTGTTGTTTCCATGGTGAGAAAAGGGCGGATTCTAGAGATGTTCTTTAGGTGTAAGCGGCACGAGCGGGCAAGAGATTGTATATGGGCTGTGAAGGAGAGATCGGAGTCAAACATAACACCCAGACAGCGCGCCTGCTGCCGGGGTGTTATTATGGTGCCATAATATGGTATGGTGCCATATAATGCTCCATACCGTTTATTATTGCCCGATAGATGCTCCATATAAAGCTGTGCCGCATATAATGCTCCATACCGTTCATTATTGCCCCATAGACGCTCCATATAAAGCTGTGCCACATATAATGCTGCTGCAATAAAAAAAAAAAGACATACTCACCTCTCGTCGCTGCCCGCTGCTCCTCAGCGTCCCGTCTCTCTGCAGTGACTGTTCAGGCAGAGGGCGGCGCGCACACTACGTCATCGCGCCCTCTGACCTGAACAGTCACAGCAAGAGGACGGCAAGACGGACCGGCACCCGGCGGGTGGAACGCGGACAGGTAAATATGAAATACTCACCTGCTCCGGTGCGGTCCCTGGCTCCTTCTCCCGGACAGATGGTCTCCGGGCACTGCAGCTTCTTCCTCTGTCAGCGGGCACTGGTACCGCTCATTACAGGAATGAATATGCGGCTCCACCCCTATGGGAGTGGAGTCCATATTCATTACTTCAATGAGCGGTACCACGTGACCGCTGAACAGAGGGAAAAGCTGCGGCATCCGAAGACCATGGAACAGGCAGGGACAGCGCCAGGAGCAGGTGAGTATGCGACAGTCCTCTCTCCCCCTCACCCGCCGACCATGACTCGAGTATAAGCCGAGAGGGGCACTTTCAGCCCAAAAATTTGGGCTGAAAATCTCGGCTTATACTCGAGTATATACGGTACATTTTTTAAATAATGAGACCACGTAAGTGAGGCCAACAGTGGGGACACCTAGAAAATATTTGATTGTCCTACACAGTCACAATGTACTTCATATATCCTGCAGATTATTTGTCAGTCACCATAATGTACCAGACCATTATCTACATGAAACTAGATGGCTAAATATAGCAATAAATAATGTATTAAAAAAAATGTCTATAGTCATGACAAGAGATAAGGCAAGCAGTAAAGCCACATACCAAATTTGTTATAAATGGATATCTTGCGAAATCAAGGGAAAAGCATCTAATGTAAAAATGTTTAATATCATATACATCGTATAAAGAGCCAGGGACTCACCGATCAGGATGCACGCTTAGAAAATAATTGCTTTATCCAGGGGAGTGTCAGGAGTAGTGGGTTCTCTGCTCTCTATCCCACACGTAATATATTGTGGGTTTGCTGTTGAGCTAAAAATAAGCTAAAGTTATCACCAATTACTGCGTATCCACTGGATCGCTGGTATTTGCTAGATAAGCCATCTCTGGCAGTCCTCTACACAGTGAATAGAGCCGTGGGTTACCTGTTGAACCACTTTTCAATTAACGCAAGAAATTAGGGCTTCCCTATCTGGGGGAATCTCAGCGGTTGGACCCCCTGTGAAGATCTGAGGTTGTGGGTTGTAATAATCACCTAGGCTGGTTAACTTCGCCACTATTTTTTATTCCTTACCTCCATGGTTTTACAGCAACTCCAGGTATATGGCCAAAATTCCATGTTTTCCCACTCCACAGGATCCCAACCCTGGTTCAGTAGTTCCACTGCCACCGTACCCAGTTATTTCCACTGTCTTCCAACTTTTGGTTGGCCCACAGCTTTTCTATCTCCCCCCGATATAATCTGAAGTCACAGTCTATGCACCTCCAGACAACGGATACCACGACCATAGTACGTGCATCTAGCTCCAGCCGTCAAGAACATATAGTACATGTCCCAGCAAGTACACAAGATGGTGCAAATGACAGAGTCTCGCCCTCCTGCTGGCTCACTAGGGATTAGAACTTCTGCAACATTGGAGCATCATGGGCCAACCACCCCAACCCATAGCATCCCGCTTTTGGCTGGCACCCACACAGAGCAGGTAGCTGCAAGCTTAGGAGGCTGATCGAGCAGTGAGGTTTGTGGCCAGTTGGCCCAAGTGTCCCAACCTGGGTTCTCCAAACGTCTTTGTGTGTTCAGTGACGGGCAGTGGAGCAGATCTGTATTCCACCAGATGAACCCATGGTCCCTTGGGCTGTTCCTAAAGAGTCCCTCTGGAGAGGGAGCCAGAGACTTAGACCCACAGCGCCCATTCAGGACATTCTCCCACAGGGTTGGGGAAGGTGGGGGAAGGTAGTCCCTCTTTGTTCGATTGTTCAATTAACCTGCATACTTGTCCCTAAGTTGTGCAGACTAATACACAGCAGGGGGTGATGCAATAAGTAATCAGCAGGCATTCCACAAATTAACATACAACACGAGTCAACGTACATGCTCAAATGAACAATGGCTCATGTCCTGATCTGCTGAACAATACGTCTGGCATAATTAAAGAAAACCAGTCAGCAGGATTGTGCCGAGTAACCTATAGACAGTGTCAGGTTGGCGCAATTATACTGATTAAAATGATTCCTTGGTTGATGAAATCCGTCTTGTGGTTGTTGGTTAATGTTTATTTTCAGTTTTGAGTTAGTAATATGAATGTGCTCAGGGGCGGGGCTGCGGGTGGCTCTTCATGTGGGGCTTTTAGTAGATATTCATCTGTATGGCTTCTGACAGGTCACTGATCCTTCAGTGACCTGCCCCCTATTTTACATAATGACTATTACATATATGTATAACTTGAAAGAAACAAAATCCCCTTCTATAGGCAGACACCAGCGGTGAGTTGGATCATGATCGCATATATAATGTGTTTGTAATCCTTATCTTTCATGGTATCCATAAATAAAAAAAAAATCAGTTTGGAAATGGCGCTGCCTGCGCAGGAGCAGCTGCTACTGTGCAGGCTATGGTGGCACCATCTTACTAAAGAAAAGAATTGTCTCCACTAAGATGGCACAGCCTGCACAGTAGCAGCTATCGGCGATCTGATAGTTGCTACAGCTCAAGCGCTGGCGGCACCATCTTGAAGGAGGCAATTTTTTTTCCTCTAGCAAGGTGGCGCCGCCGTCGCGTTAGCTGTTGCAGCTATCGGATCGCTGATAGCTGCTACTGTGCAGGCGCGGCCCGTGTCTTTTTCAAACTTTTTTTTTTTCTTTTTGTTTTGTGAATTCATGGATAACATGAAAGAAAAGGATAACATACACATTTTATATGTGATCGTGCCACCGCTGGCACCTGTCTGCGGAATATATATATATATATATATATATATATATATATATATATATATATATATATATATATATATATATATATATATATATATATATATATATATATATATATATGTATGTATATATATAATCACTATGTAAAACAGGGGGCAGGTCACTGAGAAATCAGTGACCAGTCACAAGCCATACTGATGAATAGCTAATCAGATCACCACATGTAAACCCCCCCACAGGCCGTCCCAGAGCGCGAGAATCTCATTAACGCTACTTTCACACTAGCGTCGTTCGACGCACGTCACAATGCGTCGTTTTGAAGAAAAAATGCATCCTGCAAAGTTGCCTGCAGGATGCGTTTTTTCTCCATAGACTTTCATTAGCGACGCATTGCGACGGATTGCCACACATTGCATCCGTCGTGCGCCGGATGCGACGCGTTTTTGCAGTCCATTGGGACAAAAAAAGTTGCTTGCAACTTTTTTTTGTCCGTCGGGTCCGCTTTTTCCAACCGTGCATGCGCGGCCGGAAATCCGCCCCCTCCTCCCCGGACCTTACAATGGGGCAGCGGATGCGTTGTAAAACTGCATCCGCTGCCCCCGGTGTGCTTTTACTTCACAGCATGCGTTAGCACATCGTCCCAACGCACTGCGACGGGCCCGTACCGATGCTAGTGTGAAAGTAGCCTGGCTCAAAACTGAAAATAATGATTAAACAACAACCACAATTCAGATTTCATCAACCAAGGTATCATTTTAATCAGTATAACGGCGCTGACCTAACACTGTTTGTAGGGTACTGTGCACAATCCTGCTGACAGGTTCCCTTTAAGACTAAACGCTGTAAACGTCACACTACCAATGACATACCAATTAATACCTGGTGAAAATTGGTAAGAAGTTTATACAGCCAGAATACCTTTTATGATAAAAATGATGGCTTCATAGTTCTGGTTTTACCTTCACAGCTCTCCAGATGTCTTTCTTCAAATCAATGTTTCATGGTGTAATTTTATTCCTACACTTAAGGCCCCTTCACATTAAGCGACGCTGCAGCTATACCGACAACGATCCGGATCGCTGCAGCGTCGCTGTTTGGTCGCTGGAGAGCTGTCACACAGACCGCTCTCCAGCGACCAACGATGCCGGTAACCAGGGTAAACATCGGGTAACTAAGCGCAGGGCCGCGCTTAGTAACCCGATGTTTACCCTGGTTACCATGCTAAAAGTAAAAAAAAACAAACACTAGATACTTACCTACCGCTGTCTGTTCTCCAGCGCTGCGCTCTGCTTCTCTGCACTCCTCCTGTACTGGCTGTGAGCCGGAAAGCAGAGCGGTGACGTCACCGCTCTGCTTTCCGGCTCACAGCCAGTACAGGAGGAGTGCAGAGCACAGCGCTGGAGGACAGACAGCGGTAGGTAAGTATCTAGTGTTTCTTTTTTTTTACTTTTAGCATGGTAACCAGGGTAAACATCGGGTTACTAAGCGCGGCCCTGCGCTTAGTTACCCGATGTTTACCCTGGTTACCAGTGAAGACATCGCTGGATCGGTGTCACACACGCCGATCCAGCGATGTCAGCAGGAGTCCAGCGACGAAATAAAGTTCTGGACTTTCTTCAGCGACCAACGATCTCCCAGCAGGGGCCTGATCGTTGGTCGCTGTCACACATAACGATTTCATTAACGATATCGTTGCTACGTCACAAATAGCAACGATATCGTTAACAATATCGTTATGTGTGAAGGTACCTTTGGCAATTGTTATTTTTTTGTATTTTATTTTGCTCCCTCCTGCTGTTGGGGAGCTCTGTTGGAGCTCACATACGAAGTCTCATGTTCCAGAATATGTTTCCTGTGTGTAGACAGCGGTAGTCCGTAGGATCAGCTCTACTCATTGGGCTGGCGACGGTTCAGTAAATGACGCTTACATTCTCCTCCTGCTGACGGAGCGGACCACTGCTGATTAGTCATCAGAGAGCAGTCGGGTTACAGCAGCGGGCTTAGAAAGCTTGATGTGTGCACCGAGCAGTCCGAGAACATTACTCTTACAGAAACGTCTGATAGCGAGGAGAAAAAAAAAAGACCTCTTAAATGATTCAAATTGAATTGAAACCTCTTTTGCGCGGCGTCTCTGTGGGCTGGAGACTGAAAACCGAAATGTCAGCTCTATTGAAACTGCAATTACTTTTCAAGACAAATTGTAGCCGGCCTTCTGAATGAGATGTTTTACTTTCCAGTGCTGTAGATGTCTCTGGTGATATGTAATAATCTATTCTCCCTGTGTGCAGCTGAAGCCCAAAATTAGAGTGTGCCTGGGTGCATCACCGGGAATAATGTGCCGTTCGCCACCTTCCACTTTATTATTGTGCTTTAACACTTGGATTCCTGCAGAACGATGGAAGCCGTGATATGTTTTTAATTGCAGATTCTTCGCAGGGTTTTAAAGATTAGATCTGTTTCTGACAGCAGCTTCTCCAGCAGCTGCTAAACGATTAGCTAAACCTTAAACCAATTTTCTCGGCTCAGTCCTAGTAAACGTCGTCTCATGGTACTGACGAATCTCTATGAGCAGCGTTTTTTTTTTTTGTTTGATTTTGCCTTCTTCTATTTAAGCTGTATCGATGTTGAAGGAAAAATTGCAGTGCTTGGAGCATTGCATTTCTAGTTTGTATTACATTTCTTAGTCTTCTAATTCCCACCGATCCCAGTTTAGAAATGGCGTGATTCCACTAATAGGATTATTAGAGAACTGCCATTGCTTCTCCTTCTATCTGAGTTGTTGAAGAAGCTGCAAACATAAAGTTGTGTTGGACATTTATGACAACTACTATCTCTTGTCCGCACAAGCGGTGCTTCAGACTCACACTACATCACCAATAGGATGACAGGGGGACGCTCGACCCGGTAGATTTGGTAGTAGTACCCTTCTAGTGTCAGATGTTAGAGGATGTGCAGGAATACTGTTCCAGACGGTGTGACATGGTGTGTCTAGATGGCTAATGTCAGATTGGGTGGCAGAGCACGCGTGCACAACCCATTTAAGCAGCTGATGATACTGAAACCTCGATGGCTCAGTGGTTAGCACTGTTACTTTGCAGCTCTGGGGTCCTGGGTTGAAATCCCACCAAGGAAAACATCTGAAAGTTTGTATGTTCTCCCGTGTTTGCGTAGGTTTCCTTTGTGTTCTCCGGTTTCCTCCCACGCTCCATGATGGCGCTATATAACCGAAGCACAATAATTAATAATAATCTTATCATGTCATGCTTGACTATTAACAACCTGATAATGATTGAGGGAACTTTGGGTGAGATGTTATTTGTTTCTTACTGTGTGAAAAGCGACACGAGTTGTCATGCCGCCACTCCTTTTTCTTCTATGGAAATAGCAAATGAATATGGCCGACGCCACACTAATAAGCAGGTTCTGTCACACAGCCAAAACAGAATCTGTATATTAAAGAGAACTTGTCAGCTAGTTCATGCTGTCCAAACCTCTGGGAGCATGAATCAGAGTCTGACTGCACAATTCCAGCCAGGTATAAATTTCTCAGAAATGTGTTTCACAGAAGATTTAGTTAGAAGATATAAGTGGCCATACCCAAAGACCAGACTAGTCTGGCTCCTCCCAGCGCTGTTCCATAGCAAGAGACCTGTCAATCACCTACAGTGGGTCTTGGATGGGGTCGCTGCAGGACTAGTCTAGTTTCCAACTATGATCCTTGGCCTATCTTTTTTATTATATCTTCTCTGAAACATTAGACTGTTTCTGAGAAGACTATACCTGGCTACAATCATGCATTCAGTCTCTGATTCATGCTGCCAAAAAATTGACAGGTTCCTTTTAAAACATAGCTATCTGTAAAAAAGGCACTAGCCAGCCAGCCAATAACATTAAATTCAATGGCCAATATTAACTGAAATAGCATTGCTTTGTTAAAGGGAGCCTGTCACCCCCAAAATCGAAGGTGATCTGGAATGCTGTAGATAAGCCCCCGATGTAACCTGAAAGATAAGAAAAAGAGGTTAGATTATACTCACCTGTGCGGGCGGTCTGGTCTGATGGGCGTCGCTGTCCGGTCCGGGGCCTTTCATCTTCTTAAGATGACGTCCTCTTCTTTTCTTCACGCTGCGGCTCCGGCGCAGACGTACTTTGTCTGCCCTATTGAGGGCAGAGCAAAGTTCTGCAGTGCGCAGGCGCCGGGCCTCTCTGACCTTTCCTGGCGCCTGCGCACTGCACTACTTTGCTCTGCCCTCAACTGGGCAGACAAAGTACGCCTGTGCAGGAGCCGCAGCGTGAAGACAAGAAGAGGACGTCATCGTAAGAAGACCGGACCGCAGCGGGAACGCCCCTGGGTGAGTATAATCTAACTTCTTTTTTTCAATTTTCAGGTTACATCGGGGGCTTATCTACAGCATTCCAGAATGCTGTAGATAAGCCCCTGATGCCGGTGGGCTTAGCTCACCTTCGATTTTGGGGGTGACAGGTTCCCTGTAATTAGATAACGTGAACAACATAACATCATCCAAAATTGCTGCAAAGTGCAAAATCACCAAAACAGGTCTCTACATAATAATAATATATATGGAGACCCAAACCGTCTCACGACATACATTACGGCACATATATATATATAGATAAGTAGGGTAATATAGTCTAGAGTCTAGACTATATGTCTAAAATGTATAGGCAATTAGTAACAAATAGTTGCCAATTAATCACATAATGGAAAAAACATAAATTAAAATTAAATTCAGCTAGGAAGAAGTAAAATAAATAGAAAAAAAAAAAAAAAAAAAAAAATATATATATATATATATATATATATGTGTGTATATATATATATATACACACACACACACACACACCAATCCAGATGTGAAAACCTATTTAGGTGTGTTACCTGTGGTGGTACCCAAAGGGATGCAAAAAAATAAGCAGAGTGGCAGAAGTCCGGTGTGTTACACCAACTGTATATTCCTCAGGAGTGAAATTAATATTTCATGGTCATCCATCCACTGTACATGAAGTGCTATTGAATGATGCCAAGGGACCTCAGAAAAATTCTGTGGACTTGCCATAAGAAATGGTGGCCTAGTTGGAACAAGTCAAGCCAGACATGTCACTCAAAGCAAGGATTACCAGGCCATTACTTGCCTAATTTGGACACATCATATAAAGACGTCAACGACTGTAGAAGGAACTTCATGGTCGAAAGAATAGAAGGAGCAAGGCAAAGAGGCATACTAGCATTCCGATGGCTTGATACTATTAATATAATGGCGGAGAAGACCATGGTGAACATATCCAGGCTTGAATGAGATCGATCTTCCTACAGATCAGATCATCCATCAAGTTGCCATGGCTCGAGATTGAGCCAAAGGCCGTAAAAGTAAAATGTCAGGTCTATTCTACAATTTTCTATGAACATTTTCATCTTTATTTTTTTTGAGCTTGTCTTGATAAGAATTGGTAGAATTCTACATAGATGTATATTGTCTGAATTCTTTTAGAGGACTCCCTCTCTAAAATTTGGATTGTCGTCTCAGAGAGATTCCATTGTAACTTTTTTTTTGTTTACTTCACAGTATCTGAATCGTGGTTGCACCAGGTACTTTGCTTCCAAGGACACTGATAAGCAGATTCTCCAAAACCGCAAGAGTCCAGAGGTATTGGCCATTAATTTATTCTCTAAATAGCATTTATACTAAAGTGATTGTCAAGTTGTAACTTGGAGATTTCCAGTGTGTAAAGTAGCATTTCCATTGTGTAAAATTGCAAAGTGCTTGTAAAAGCAAGCTATTTCACAATTTATCTTTTTATTAAAAATGCTCAAGAGTGAAGGGATTCTTAGCTTTTATAATTTACATCTTGTTGCCTAGCACGTTGGCCACCTCTGCAGTTGCTAGTTTCCAAGGTGAGGGTCTTGCACTTGTAAGCTGCACTGAAACTGGCTGGATTGCTGATTTATGCTTCTCCGATGCTAAAGAGGTAAAGCTGCCTCTGCTTGCAGATTTAGCCAGGAAACAGTTTGGGGCAGTGTCCCAAGTCTTCAGGAGCCTACCATCCCCTGGCAAGCAGGAGGCAGAGCAGCTGGGTGCTCCTGAAGAAAAAAGCATGAGGCAACCCTTTTAAGGGTACACCCAAAAACAACACCCAGAGATGACGCAATTCTGTATTATGTGTGTTTTTTTTAATTAACACAGAAGATCTTAAAGGGAACCTGTCACCCCGAAAATCGCGGGTGAGGTAATCCCACCGTCATCAGGGGCTTATCTGCAGCATTCTGTAATGCTGTAGATAAGCCCCCGATGTTACCTGAAAAAGGATAAAAAGACGTTAGATTATACTCACCCAGGGGCGGTCCCGCTGCTGGTCAGGTCTCCGGTCCGCTCCGGCGCCTCCTATCTTCTTTCCATGACGTCCTCTTCTGATCTTCAGCCACGGCTCCGGCGCAGGCGTACTTTGCTCTGTTGTTTACTGTGTCAGATGTTGACATCATGTTTTTCTGGTTGAGCTCTGAACACACTTGGCCTATAATTAATGTTTTGCTTTTTCTTCTTACACCTGATGCTTTCCAGATAAGAGACCTGTCAGTCATCTTTTTATGTAGCTCCTATGCATCGCTTCCCTGTTGGCTTGAGACGTAACAAAGCTTTGTATGTCCTTGACCTCTCTGGTTTCGTTTTGGTCCAGGAGTGTTGCCCATGTTTTGCTTCTGAATGAAACTGACATTCAAGCTCAGTGACACAGATTCATTGATTGATCTCGGTAAAATAGCTTATAAATGGAAGACGCAGTTGTTTTTCACCTAATGCTGTTTGGCATTGCAGGCTTTTTAGGAAGTCACTAGGTATGTGTGAGTGTGGAGCCTTAATAAGGCTTGACGACCCTCGACTTATTCACTTATTTAGGGATCGTTCACTTTTTGGGGCAATTTTTTAATGCTTAAATGTATGTATTTTGGGTTCAAAATAATTTTGCCGTCTGTAGCCTCTTAGTTGCACACTCGATTATAGGCTGCAGAATGCGTTAACTGAGAACTATCAGTGGGCTAATTCTGAGGACTGAGTGGATCTTTGTTACTCTTCTACATTAGATCCTCTCAGCTGGTTTCTGACTATAGACCACACCAAACATGTCATGAAACCCAATTGGAAAAAAATGATTTGTAGTCACAAATCCATGTAAGCAATAATAAAAAAAAATTGCCCCAAAATGTGGATATTTCTTAAGAAATGATCTTAGTTGAACTTTATTACAATGAACTTGTTACATATTCTTTTCTGGTGGCCGTGAAGCAACCCAAAGTTGTCATACTACTTGATGATGATGAACGTCCCTATGACATTTTGTAGATTAACCTCAGGGAAGTGTGATATTAGGTTTAGGGTCTAACTTACTGATCTCTGGGGGTTGGACCTCTGGTGATCCTGAGATTGAGGTTCTGGAACACAGATGTTTAGCTGGCTGAAGGCTATGAGATTGCCGGAGAAAGCTGAGCAATGAATGGTTTGTAGGCCGTGCACACACACGCTTTGCTCATTTGGAAGGCAGGACTCTGCAGAGTGGAGTATTCATGATCGATAAGGGTCCTCTCCTGTGGGGCTTTCATTCATACCAAGAACAGGACTCTAGCCCTTCTTCATCAGTATAATGGGAATAACACTTCAATGATTTGTGAGAATTGATTCTGGAAGAGAAATGTAAAAATCATTGACCCAATGGGAAATAAGTGTTTTGTGCAGTATTATTGGTCCAGATGGGAATTCCAGGCAAGAAAATTGTTCTCTGGCAGTATTTAGCATAAAATATTCTGGGGGTTTAAACCAAGGTAAATCTCGTGTTTATGGTTTTAGAACTCCTTTGCTAAGTAGTTATAAGTCTAATACACTTTAATGGACCATGAAATAGATCCAGTAAACTTTGGGGCGGATGAGGCAACACTTCTGAAAATCTTAAGCTATAATAGTCCATTTTTAACAATAAGAGTCAAAGTACAGTAACTCTCTTATTATCGATCCCTATCCGAATTTTCAGCTTGCGCTGTGAAGCAGAGCATTTTACTTGAATTAATACACTTTATAATTAAAAATGCCTTAACTTTTTTAAACACCGAAGCCGAATTTCCAATCTTGTTGGGTCATTTGCCAATAGTCTAATCATTGTGCTTGTAAACTCCTGCATCTAAAGTGAATAGTGAAATTAATTCTCCAAATTGCTTTTTTTTTTTGTGCCTTTCCCTTGTAATATCAGGAAGACGAGGTATATGTTGTGTATCCTGCAATTCTTTTTAGCTTAGCGTTGATGTTGTGTAGACAAGCGTGCGGTGCCATTTCAAGTGCATGCTGTATATGAGGAAGCCACTTTTCATTTCCTAAACCTCTGTTAATTTCTAATATTTTCTGCAGTTTCCAAGGCTGTTGCCTAATACAGCATGCCTAAACTATCTCGTAGGAGTAGAGATGAGCTGCTCTGCATGCTTCTTTGTTTTATGGGTGAATGACTACTTAAATATACTCGGAGAGCAAATTAAAATGTCATTAAATCCCAGAGCTTCCATATGCCCATAAAGCAAAATGACTTTGCTGACTTTGTGCTTTTATTTACTTTTTTCTATACTTTGTGTGATTTTATTATTGTAATGTTGCTTTATTTCTATTGTAGTGCCTAAGATCTTACTCTTAAAGAGCACTCCTCTCTTACGCTGGCCATGTACCAATAATAATGCATGCCCTAAGTAATGAGACATCTTCTTAATACGTTCCAATTTGGGATTGATGTATTAGAACGCGTTTCTGTGGTTTTTTTTTAAAGGGATTTTCCACTAATTTGATGACCTGTCCTTTAGAATAATTGCCAGCTTTGGTGATGTCTTGAAGTAAAGAGTTAAAGGATTGGCACACTGTTTTGTGACCGCTACCTCAGATCTGTTCGTACTCATTGAGTAGGATCCGACCTGCAGGACTTGGCAGTGGCAATTAACCAGTATCATGGAACCGTGTTACATCCGGCTTCCAGCAGAGGCGATAACAGAGGATTATTGGAGGTAGCAGGTGTTGGACCCTCAACTTTTTAATATTGATCACCTATCTTTTAGATAGGTCAGCGATATCAAACTAGTAGAAAACCCCTTTAAAAATGTTTTTGGACTAGTGCCCCAGCTTTTAAACTGAGTAAGTTTAGGCATTAGTTTATTAGCCAGATCTTTTTGGATTGGTGTTTCCTGAACCAAGTCTATGACTAGCTTTACACATGCAAAGACAGCCATTCTGGGAATAAAACAGTTTGTTGATTTCCCTCAAACTGCTGGTGCTAAAACGGAAATAAGGAATAACACTAACTGCGCGCCTTTAGTATTCATTCACTAGCATCAGGTGCGGTCTGAAGCTGAAGAAGGGAAATCAAAATCATAGAGCCTTTCAGCAAACTCTACGACAGTGCACTATACGGTTGGATTCACACGTTGATGAAGTGTCAATGTGACATCCAATTTTTTTCTTGGACCGTGTGCAGATCCACTGAATATTTCCTGTTCTGGTCCTCAAAATCAGATCAGAATAGGACATGCTCTGAGCTTCACGGATCTCCTCATTTTAGCCAAAGTCTAGCTAGAACAATTCTTCTCCATGGGTCTTTATTCTGTCCAATAAAAACTCAGGCAGCACATAGACATTTCACATGGATGCATGAATGCAGCTTAAGGTGAAGTTCACATTTGTGTCCTAAGTTTTCTTTTTGTGTTCCATTACAGGACCAGAAAAGCAGGATAAAATGTGTTGCATGATCAACATTATTGGTATCCTGTACACCACTTTGATTTAAAATGGGTTCCACTAATCTTTATTGGCTGCTGAAATATATCACTGAGTTGAAATCAGAAATAAAGGCTCCCAGGAGAGCCTCATATGCAGGTGTGAACACCACTCAAGGTGCAGACTGATATGAAACATCTGGCAGGTTGCAGGTAACATGCAAGGAATTAGATTTACCTGCTTTAGCTTCATATCATGCCTTCTTGCAGCTCATATAGGTCGACGTACAGTACAGACCAAAAGTTTGGACACACCTTCTCATTTAAAGATTTTTCTGTATTTTCTTGACTATGAAAATTGTAAATTCACACTGAAGGCATCAAAACTATGAATGAACACATTTGGAATTATATACTTAACAAAAAAGTGTGAAACAACTGAAATTATGTCTTATATTCTAGGTTCTTCAAAGTAGCCACATTTTGCTTTGATGACTGCTTTGCACACTCTTGGCATTCTCTTGATGACGTAGTCACCGGAAATGGTCTTCCAACAATCTTGAAGGAGTTCCCAGAGATGCTTAGCACTTGTTAGTCAAATAGCCCTTACACAGCCTGAAGGTGTGTTTGGGGTCATTGTCCTGTTGAAAAATAAATGATGGTCCAACTAAACGCAAACCGGATGGAGTAGCATGCCGCTGCAAGATGCTGTGGTAGCCATGCTAGTTCAGTATGTCTTCAATTTTGAATAAATCCCCAACAGTGTCACCAGCAAAGCACCCCCACACCATCACACCTCCTCCTCCATACTTCACAGTGGGAACCAGGCATGTAGAATCTATCCGTTCACCTTTTCTGCGTCGCACAAAGACACGGTGGTTGGAACCAAAGATCTCAAATTTGGACTCATCAGACCAAAGCACAGATTTCCACTGGTTTAATGTCCATTCCTTTTGTTCTTTAGCCCAAACAAGTCTCTTCTGCTTGTTGCCTGTCCTTAGCAGTGGTTTCTTAGCAGCTATTTGACCATGAAGGCCTGCTGCACAAAGTCTCCTCTTAACAGTTGTAGACATGTGTCTGCTGCTAGAACTCTGTGTGGCATTGACCTGCTCTCTAATCTGAGCTGCTGTTAACCTGCGATTTCTTAGGCTGGTGACTTGGATAAACTTATCCTCAGAAGCAGAGGTGACTCTTGGTCTTCCTTTCCTGGGGCGGAGTTTTCCCAATTTTTCGGACTCACTGACCTTCATTTCTTAAAGTAATGATGGCCACTCGTTTTTCTTTACTTAGCTGCTTTTTTTCTTGCCATAATACAAATTCTAACAGTCTATTCAGTAGGACTATCAGCTGTGTATCCACCAGACTTCTGCTCAACACAACTGATGGTCCCAACCCCATTTATAATGCAAGAAATCCCACTTATTAAACCTGACAGGGCACACCTGTGAAGTGAAAACCATTTCCGGTGACTACCTCTTGAAGCTCATCAAGAGAATGCCAAGAATGTGCAAAGCAGTCATGAAAGCAAAAGGTGGCTACTTTGAAGAACCTAGAATATAAGACATATTTTCAGTTGTTTCACACTTTTTTAAGTATATAATACCACATGTGTTAATTCATAGTTTTGATGCCTTCAGTGTGAATTTCCAATTTTCATAGTCTTGAAAATACAGAAAAATCTTTAAATGAGAAGGTGTGTCCAAACTTTTGGTCTGTACTGTATGTATGTATGTATGTAAAGAAGACCTTTCGACAGCTTGAGCATGGTAAACTGACCACATCATGGAATAGTAGCTGCAGAACTGAGTAAATGTAGTTTTTATTTTAAGAATTAAGTCATAAAGCTTATATGCTAATTTCCTCTTTAAATAAGATGACCACTACTAGGACAACTCCTTCTCATACCCCACGCTTCGTCCCGATAAAATAAAAAGCTTAGACTCCCCTCCCATGCCTGCGCCGTTCCCGAGGCATCGGCACTCGCTTTCCTCTGGACTCCCGTGCTTTTTTGTAAACCGCCATCGGACAAATTGAACATGAAGAGGAAGTCCAGGCTGCAGCTGATCTCCTTACTTCTTCTGCATGTCCAATTTGTGCTATGGCAGGAACAGTGACGCCAGCGCTATTTGGGTACCGGACACCACCTGTCATGCAGCAGCGAGAAAACCCCAGAACCGCGAGTGCATCGGAGTGTATCGGAGCCAAGCGTGGGGTATGAGAAGGGGTTGTCCTAGTAGTGGACCACTCGCTTAAAGCAAAGAGGTGTTAGCAGGCATTTGTCTACTTTCTTCTCCTACCTGCTGTTGACCAATCATAAGTAGAAAGCATTATTTAGGGGAAGAAAAGAAAACTCCTCTAGAGAATGTCTCTGTGTGATACACACAGCCTTGCTCTCCTAACTGACCTCACTGCTGACACTTAATGTGATTAAAAGTGGGTGAGAGGAGTATAACAGTACTGTGTGCCATTACAAACACCTCTTCATCTACAGCTCTCATCTCACAGCACTGTTAGTGTGGGCATAGGAGGTAAAGCAGAGCTTATAGTAGTGCCATGGGATTAGAGCTGCATATGCAGAATGTGTTTTGTAATGGCACACAGTTCTTTTTTCCATACTGATCTTACTGCTGTCACCTACTGTGATCAAAGTCCAGGGAGTGGAGTTAAGCTGAGTTATTGCACCCTTGGTTGAGGGGAAAATTGACATATGAATTTACTGGCTAATAATACCGCATTCGAAATGAGAAACAAAAAAAAATTACTTAGCTCTGCAGCCACTGTTTCATTTTGTGTCCAGTGTAAAAAGAACGCCACCCACAGTGCCTGTAGGACCAGCGTGTGAGCACAAAGAAGAGGAGACTTAACAATAGAGGAGACCGTAAACTTCGCACTGGTCCTCTAAACGCGGTAGGCTACACATGCGCAAATTAGAAGTAGCATAGACTTTTAGAGAAACTGAAGTTGGCGAGGCCTTACCCTGTAGAGTGGTTACTATATCTGCATATGACTGTTTGCCTATATTTTTTCCTCCATGATTAGTATTCTCATAGATTCTTCAGATCACCAAATGGCTGTCTTTGATGTGTAGGTGATTATATTTTTCAAGGAGGATTTGTCCAGGATGTAAAAAGAAGGTATCTGCTTGTTCCTATGGGTGCTATTACAACTCTCGTTCATTCCGTTAATTGAGGCTGAACTGTAATCCCAGACATAGCCGTGTGCAAGAAGGGTGGTATTTCTGGGAAAAAGCAGAGGCCGCTAATCCTAGACACACTCCCTATTTAACTTTTGCATGTACACTTTCCTTTTCGGTTGCGCTGTGTGACTTACACTAGATTTATATCACAATTCTAATCAACATTTTTATTTTGTAGTACCTCAAACATGGCTCTCTGAAGGACCCGCTCTTAGATGACCATGGAGATTTCAATCGGATGTGCATTGCAATGAAAAAGATTGGCTTGGATGACACAGAGAAGCTTGATCTTTTCCGAGTGGTTGCTGGTGTCCTACACCTTGGAAATATTGATTTTGAAGAAGCTGGGAGCACCTCTGGTTAGAAGACATTTTATTCTATTATTCTATCAGTGTAAATGTCATCGGAAAGGCTGTGAGTTTGATTTGAGTCGCAAAGCACAATGTTCTTTTAAAAGGGAATAAAATGTACTTTAATTTACACGTGGAAATTTCCCTCACATAGACACCAAGGACAAGGTCTGATAGAAAAATGAATTTTGAAAACTCTCGCCTTTGTGAGTAAATGGAAAGGGTGATTTGATTACAAGGAAATGAAACAGCCATCTGCACATTTTGATTTGTTAAGGTCTTTGGGAAACAATAAAAATGCACTGTTGTGTGACTGCTGCAATGCAGGTGCTCTGCAGAACGGCTCCTTTCACAAGTCAATGGTCGAGGTGACAGATGGGCAACCTCACATGAGTCGTGGTGTCCCTTTTCAAAGCCGAGATCAAAAAAGATACTGCTCTCCAAACTTGCCGTAGAGGGTTAAATACTTTAATTTTGCCAATTGGGTCTGTTAATATATACAGACCATAATGTAATATATGAGGTTTATTGTTATATTTAACATGAGAAGTCACATCTTTATAAGGCTGGTGTTGGTTTACCGAGGTTTGAGTGTCATAAGAAAGTCAGATTATTTGGATGTTCTAAGAACTGAGGGAATTATTCATCACTCTACTCAGGGACTCATAAGAAATAGAGTTGTGTTTGATGGACGCAGGCTGTAATACGCCTTCAAATGGAGTTTTTCCTGAAGTCAAATGTGTACCTCGGTGAAAGTTTTATTGCACACTCGCTGAGGGATTTAGATGGTTTTAAGCAGTAAAGGTAAGGGCAGGGTGAAGCACAAGTAGAATTTATATCATAACTCCGTCATGAGGAAGATTTTCAGAACAGCTTCAAAGTCTTGTAAGGATTGATGTCGAACTTGTGGTAACTTATTTTCACCGGACATCACCTTTATCACCTGTCCTTTGGGGTCTGAATGCTGAGATCCGATCCGCACCCATTGGCAAAACGGGGCCCTTCTATCCCAATTGGAATGGCTCAGCAGTGTGCATACTCTACCTCTGCTCAATTCATTCATTCATTCAAAAATTCTCCAAAATGCCAGTTGGTGCTGGTACCCGTGGTTGGACCCCATCTAGTCAAAAAGTGAATACCCATCTATCGCTCAGCTGTGAGCTAGTCTTATTATGCTGGGAGGGGGACAATATCGATGGACCTTCCCAGCCTATTTATTAGTCCCCAGCTGACTTCTTTGCCTTAGCTGGCTATTAAAAGTAGGGGGCGACCCCACGTCATTTTTTTATGGTCCTGCCCCCATTTTTAATAACAAGCAAAGGCAAAGCAGACAGCTGGGGGATGATATTAAAAGACCATGGATATTGGGCCCTTCCCAGCACTGTAAGACCAACTCGGGGCTGTCTGCTTTCCCTTGGCTGGTTTTTAAAAATAAGGGGGATCCCACGTCATTATTTAAAATTATTTATTTTATACTGTCTCTCTGGCAGTATCCTGTCCCTGCTGTAGTCAGAGCACAATCGTTGCACCATCCGTGATCTGGCGTTTATACAGGCTGGGTCATGTGTTGCTTCAACCAATGTCCTGGTGATCATGGCTCCGGAAGTGCTCACAGCCTAAAAGCTTGTTGATTGGCTGCGCTGCAGCCTTTCAACAAACTTTATTAAGTACTGAACAAGAACAGTAAAACAGACTTCCAGGAAAATGTCCATGTTCAAAGTTTGGCACCGGACCTTGGTGTTCGGTACGAACTTTACAGTTCAGGTTCCCTCATCCTTAGTGATAAAGGGTTTCGCTGGTGAAAACAAGTTAATTGGATTTATCCTACACTTGTGATTACTCCAGTGTCTCATGTGCTATCTATATGTAGTACAAAACTCTTAATATCAGCAACATGACTAGTATTATATTGGATCTCCAGTACATAGTCCAGTTTATGGCTGGATGATGCAGTGTATAAAGAGAACTTTCAGACATTTGCCTAATTGACTTCAGTCATGTATGATATACTGCTAGATCTATTTAAGAAGCCATTATAATAATCGGCTTCTTAATTCATACCATATAATGAAAATAAATGGTCATATGTACAAAATATCAGAACATATAATGAGCTAAATGATAATAAGCCCCTATACTAATAGAGTTAACCCATGTAATAAACCTGATAATTTTTTACAATTACACCTTACACCTACAGTGGGGCAAAAAAGTATTTAGTCAGTCAGCAATAGTGCAAGTTCCACCACTTAAAAAGATGAGAGGCGTCTGTAATTTACATCATAGGTAGACCTCAACTATGGGAGACAAACTGAGGAAAAAAAATCCAGAAAATCACATTGTCTGTTTTTTTTATCATTTTATTTGCATATTATGGTGGAAAATAAGTATTTGGTCAGAAACAAAATTTCATCACAATACTTTGTAATATATCCTTTGTTGGCAATGACAGAGGTCAAACGTTTTCTGTAAGTCTTCACAAGGTTGCCACACACTGTTGTTGGTATGTTGGCCCATTCCTCCATGCAGATCTCCTCTAGAGCAGTGATGTTTTTGGCTTTTCACTTGGCAACACGGACTTTCAACTCCCTCCAAAGGTTTTCTATAGGGTTGAGATCTGGAGACTGGCTAGGCCACTCCAGGACCTTGAAATGCTTCTTACGAAGCCACTCCTTCGTTGCCCTGGCGGTGTGCTTTGGATCATTGTCATGTTGAAAGACCCAGCCACGTTTCATCTTCAATGCCCTTGCTGATGGAAGGAGGTTCGCACTCAAAATCTCACAATACATGGCCCCATTCATTCTTTCATGTACCCGGATCAGTCGTCCTGGCCCCTTTGCAGAGAAACAGCCCCAAAGCATGATGTTTCCACCACCATGCTTTACAGTAGGTATAGTGTTTGATGGATGCAACTCAGTATTCTTTTTCCTCCAAACACGACAAGTTGTATTTCTACCAAACAGTTCCAGTTTGGTTTCATCAGACCATAGGACATTCTCCCAAAACTCCTCTGGATCATCTAAATGCTCTCTAGCAAACTTCAGACGGGCCCGGACATGTACTGGCTTAAGCAGTGGGACACGACTGGCACTGCAGGATCTGAGTCCATGGTGGCGTAGTGTGTTACTTATGGTAGGCCTTGTTACATTGGTCCCAGCTCTCTGCAGTTCATTCACTAGGTCCCCCCGCGTGGTTCTGGGATTTTTGCTCATCGTTCTTGTGATCATTCTGACCCCACGGGGTGGGATTGTGCGTGGAGCCCCAGATCGAGGGAGATTATTAGTGGTCTTGTATGTCTTCCATTTTCTAATTATTGCTCCCACTGTTGATTTCTTCACTCCAAGCTGGTTGGCTATTGCAGATTCAGTCTTCCCAGCCTGGTGCAGGGCTACAATTTTGTTTCTGGTGTCCTTTGACAGCTCTTTGGTCTTCACCATAGTGGAGTTTGGAGTCAGACTGTTTGAGGGTGTGCACAGGTGTCTTTTTATACTGATAACAAGTTTAAACAGGTGCCATTACTACAGGTAATGAGTGGAGGAAAGAGGAGACTCTTAAAGAAGAAGTTACAGGTCTGTGAGAGCCAGAAATCTTGATTGTTTGTTTCTGACCAAATACTTATTTTCCACCATAATATGCAAATAAAATGATAAAAAAACAGACAATGTGATTTTCTGGATTTTTTTTTCTCAGTTTGTCTCCCATAGTTGAGGTCTACCTATGATGTAAATTACAGACGCCTCTCATCTTTTTAAGTGGTGGAACTTGCACTATTGCTGACTGACTAAATACTTTTTTGCCCCACTGTACATAGGTGAAATAGAACAAAGACATAGTTTCTTAGGTTTATATGTCCTATGTTGTCCATAATAGCAGTATTATACTAAATCTAAATGATATAAATATACTACTCATAACAGATATACATCAAATTATAACAGATACAATAGACCAGTGCTTCTCAACTCCAGTCCTCAAGACCCCACAACAGGTCATGTTTTCAGGATTTCCTTAGTATTGCATAGTCGATGGAATTAATGCTTGAGCAGGTGATGAAATTATCACCTGTGCAAAACTAAGGAAATCCTGAAAACATGACCTGTTGTGGGGTCTTGAGGACTGGAGTTGAGAAACACTGCAATAGACCAATAGATAGCGTTAATGTTAGCAGCAGTATAGAAGGCCAGTGACCCACCACACCCGACACTCGTTTCGCAATGAAATGCATCACCACTGGATTGGATGCTAAAATAGTAAAACATGACTGTTTTCTCCTAAAAACAGTGCAATGCCTCATTTACAGATTAAGGTCATCCACTTTCTAGAGGAAAGCTGCCATGTTCTTCTAATCTTGGACAACTCCTTTTAAAATGGTATCCCAGTCAAGAAGATTATCATTTATCCACTTGATAACTGATAAAAAGATGGATCAGTCCCACTCTCATCAATGTGCCAAAATAGTGATTTTCCCTTGGCCCTAGGAGTAGTTAAATGCTGTGAGCAGTTACACATTCATGAAAGAAAAAAGGGGCAAGGGGGGCGGCACTATATACCCAAAGTCTGCATTCATTTATTAGTTTGCCTATATGCATAAAGAAGGCTAAGTGATGCCATCCTAGATGACCCTACTAGACTTAGCCTGTTGCGCGACTCTACTTGCCCTTGCAGCACTCAGCACTGGCACCAGCTCCCACACTCTAACCACGGTCTTCCACTTACTCCCTCACCACCTGCTATTGGCACTGGGCCATTAATTCCCACCTGATGAGAATGATATAGATGAAGACCCCCGAAGCTCCTTGCTGATTTAGAAATTCGGTCCCAGGGGGAGATATCCAAGGTCATTAGTGATCACAAGGATGAGTTAGGAAAAGCATTGCATGGCTTAGAAGTCTCCTTATGCCGGCTTGGTACTCTCCACAAGGAGAAGCTTTACCCTTAAGGTACCTTCACACTCAGCAACTTTACCACGAGAACGACAACGATCCGTGACGTTGCAGCGTCCTGGATAGCGATCTCGTTGTGTTTGACACGCAGCAGCGATCTGGATCCCGCTGTGCCATCGCTGGTCGGAGCTAGAAGTCCAGAACTTTATTTGGTCGTCAGGTCGGCGTGTATCGTCATGTTTGACATCAAAAGCAACGATGCCAGCAACGTTTTACATGGAGCTAACAACCAGATACAACGATAAGTGAGTCGCCGTTACGTCACAGGATCGCTCCTGCATCGTTCTGGAGCTGCTGTGTTTGACGTCTCTACAGACCTAAACAGCGACGCTCCAGCAATCGGCTCGTTGTCTATATCGCTACAGCGTCACTGAGTGTGACGGTACCTTTAATTTGAAGCCTCTCATCCAGCCAGGTCAGCTTTCCTGCTTTGTACTGATAAGGGGCAAATACCAAGACACATGTGTGCAAATGGAGTGCCTGGTTTGGCTTCTTATCCTAACTCATGTGAGAAGGCCTTTTTAAAGGGTCAATATTAACATTTAGGATTGGCATGTCCCATTACAGTTTGTGTTATCTCTGTAAAGGCTGTTTGCATATTTAATGATCAGTCAGTAAAGGTACCTTCACACTGACCAACTTCACAACGATATCGCTAGCGATCCGTGACGTTGCAGCGTCCTGGATAGCGATATCGTTCAGTTTGACAGGCAGCAGCGATCTGGATCCTGCTGTGACATCGTTGGTCGGAGCAGAAAGGCCAGAACTTTATTTCGTTGCTGGATCTCCTGCAGACATCACTGAATCGGCGTGTGTGACGCCGATTCAGTGATGTCTTCACTGGTAACCAGGGTAAACATCGGGTTACTAAGCGCAGGGCCGTGCTTAGTAACCCGATGTTTACCCTGGTTACCAATGTAAAAAAAAACCAAACACTTCATACTTACATTCCGGTGTCTGTCGCGTCCCTCGGAGTTCTGCTTCCCTGCATGGCCAGCCGTAAAGCAGAGCACAGCAGTGACGTCACCGCTGTGCTTTACGGCCAGCCGGCGCTCACAGTCAGTGCAGGGAAGCACAGCAATGGGGGACAGACACCGGAATGTAAGTATGTAGTGTTTGGTTTTTTTTTACGTTTACACTGGTAACCAGGGTAAACATCGGGTTACTAAGCGTGGCCCTGCGCTTAGTAACCCGATGTTTACCCTGGTTACCAGTGAACTTCGCATAGTTGGTCGCTGGAGAGCTGTCTGTGTGACAGCTCTCCAGCGACCACACAGCGACGCTGCAGCGATCGGGATCGTTGTCTAGATCGCTAAATGTGACGGTACCTTAAGACATGGATAACTATTTCATATTAAAATAATTTGCATGCCAAACTCATACGTTTATGTGGGTATCTGAAAAAAATCACGGGCAGATTGTTTGCCTGATGACTCTCTAGTATCTAGGTAGTCATAGGCTCACAACTATTTCATATGTAACAGTGCTGGAATAGTCGGCACTTTTGCTATTTGTGCTCTGGATGTGGCTGTCTGCCCCAGGAGAATGACGATTTAAGAGCCCTACTCCTAACCCCCAATTATATGTTTCTACTTTTTCTTAGTTTATTACTTTTATATGTAGTTTTCCATACTGGGCGAGATAAGAAATGGAGCATGAAGTATTATTGTGTAATGCGTTGTTAGAAGTGTTTAGTATGCTGCTTAGTAATGGAAATTCAATGTTGTTAAGTGATTTCTTTAAATAGATTCTTCACATTAGCCTTAATCTGGAGTCAGCCCTGACTAATGGTAGGACGTATTCGCCTCCAGAAATTGAAAGAAACATTTTTGTACCACCCTAGATTAAGCAGGCATTGGATTTTCACATCTTCTATTCATCTGTTTGGACAATGGCAGAATTACAACTTTTCCTGTTTTTAAATTTTCATGTCTCAAGAAGGCAGGTTATCCACGGTGTCTCTGTCGAACGCTGCCCTTTCTCTGCCCCTTCTCCTCTTTCTCTGCCGCGCTCCCCTTTCTGTGCCCCTTCTTTTCTTTCTCTGCCGCTCTCCCCTTTCTCTGCCCCTTCTTCTCTTTCTCTGCCGCTCTCCCCTTTCTCTGCCCCCCTCCCCTTTCTCTGCCGCCCTCCCCTTTCTCTGCCGCTCTCCCCTTTCTCTGCCGCTCTCCCCTTTCTCTGCCGCTCTCCCCCTTCTTTGCCGCTCTCCCCTTTTCTGCAGCTCTCCCCCTTCTCTGCCGCTTTCCCCCCTCACTGCCGCTCTCCCCCCTCTGCCGCTCTCCCTTCTCTGCCGCTCTCCCTTCTCTGCCACTCTTCCCCTTTTCTGCCGCTCTCCCCCTTTTCTGCCGCTCTCCCCCTTTTCTGCCGCTCTCCCCCTTTTCTGCCGCTCGCCCCCCTTTTCTGCCGCTCGCCCCATTCTCTGCCCCTTTTTGCCCGCTCTCTGCCCCTTTTTGCCCGCTCTCTGCCCCTTTTTGCCTGCTCTCTGCCCCTTTTTGCCCACTCTCTGCCCCTTTTTGCCCACTCTCTGCCCATTCTCTGCTGATCCCCCCCTTGTGTTCTAAGCAGAAAACCTATCTGAAGCTCAAGCAGGTAAACTAGCCGCCATCTCCAATGATTTGTCTAGCTTTGACTAAATTGGTCAGAGCGGAAAGCTGCTATCCTGGCCCATCAATGTTTTACATGACTAGCTGGCATGTAATATTCCATTTTGCTAGAGTCCCCCTAGATCTCAGCATGGAGTTGTATGTTCTTCCTATACATTGTGCCCAGGTACTTGCACATTACACAAACATAAGATTGACTGTCAGTAATTGAAATTGGCCCTAGTGTGTGAGAGATGGCGAAATGAGATTGTGAGCCATAAGGTCTTATAACGCAGGAAGATAATCACTCGTTGCCAATCCTGTGTCAGTGTATAGTTTCCATCTCGCGTGCTTGGTAGTCAGCTGATGGCATCTTTTGTGGTCCTAAAAGTCATCATGTTGGGTGTAAACAGGCGATCTGCTGCCCACAATCTGTGCTAATGATAGTTCATCACTTTAAATGCATATAAAGAACAAGAAGTATGCAAAAAGCGGTGCTCGCCAAATAAAGGGATATGCTTTATTAGCATACAAGGACAAAGCAAGACACACAAGAAAAACATCTAAAACGCCGAAAGGCTATACAAAAGATGTAGGTGTGCTGAAATGGTGACAATGTACAAGGAACCCCATATATATGGTATAAAACAAATGATAACTGCAATATCAAGATGGATTACAAAAACAAAATGATGCACCCCTTCATTTCCGAATCAATAATCACCAATGAAACAATAATAATAAATAATAATAATCATGAAACAATGAATAGATGCGTATGATGTGTGGCTGAATAGTGCCCCCAGATTCTCTTTGTCATCCCTTTAAATGGCTTTGTTATATATCAGCGATCGATGCTCATTCTGGCAGCAAATGTGCCTTTAATGGGGACTGTAATAGAAAGCAGATCAGAATTGGGGCAGACTCCATTCGCTTTAACGCGCAGAATAAAAGCCGCGCTCCGTTACTCCATGCAGCGCCGAGCACCTCTCCAACCCCAGTTTTTCTCCTCTAGAGCACAGTACACATTTACTCTCGTTTTCCAGCTGCTTACTGTTTTTTGTCATCTACAGTGGTTTTTATTTTGCAGATGAAAGAAAAACGTAAAAAATAAATAAATTAAAAAAAAATAATCTGAAAATAGCAGATTGTGTAGCATAGATCTTCTGGACAAATGCCTGAGAGCTAGGCGAGGTGCCAGGCGCTGTTAACCAATTATGTCCCTGTTTCGACCTGGATTTTCCTGACATTTCTCTTGTATCGCACACCAGGTGGCTGCACGCTAAAGAACAAATCAAGCAAATCATTAGAATCCTGCTCTGCGCTGCTGGGTCTGGACCAGGATGATCTGCGAGTCAGTCTAACCACGCGGGTCATGCTTACAACAGCAGGGGGCGCCAAAGGCACAGTTATCAAGTAAGATTGTTTTCCTCCTCTGTCATTTCACTCCCTCAATGCAAACAATTAAGCGGCAGGCGATATTTCTGCAGGACGACGTCTTCCTCCTGGATAAAAATGCTCTGCTCCTTGAAACCCTTCTTTCTTATCGCTTTGCTTTGTAACAGCCGACGAAACGTGAGAAGTGAGACTGACATTAAAAATCTGATATAAATGATGGCCTACCCTTCCCTGCGCCAAGCTGTGCCGTATAATATGTCGGTGGCAGGTTACGAGAACCAGTAATGTAACACAGTATGGTCTAGATGGTCTGATCTGCTCGCGTCTTGTGGCACATGAGAATGCCCGCCATTGACATTGCTACCGGGATAGCAGTGGTGCCTGCTCTTTTATTACCCTCTGCTTCAAGAAGACTAAAGCTGGCGACTTCTAGAATATAGTCAAGTCCAAAATACAAGGGTCGGTCAGGTGACTTCATCCAGTCATTTAAAAAAAAAAATATATATATATTTTTTTTAAATTACGGTATATACAGTTTCTAGTGCAATTTCATGTATACATATGGTAGCCAGCGCTTAGCAGAAAGAACAAGGTTTTTAAGAAAATTTTTAAATTTAAATTTTTTTTTTTTAATTGCCATTTTGGCAATGAATAGCCGGAGCCGGCTGCATTCACACGACTGACTGAACGCAAGGACGTGCTTGCAAATAAGCATTCTGAACTGACCCCTGATGAAGTAGAATCATTTTTTTACCTGAGGCTGTTAGTTTCTTGGAATTAATAAAAAAAAAACCAAACACATCTAGCAAGAATTTTGTCTTGAGAGAATTGTATATTGTCTCTAATCCTATTATCACATCTCTCCTCGTAGTATTACAGCGTATTAGATAATTGCCTCTTACGCCATTCCCGTAAGGATTTGTAAAAGTAGACCTTATGCTTTAGATGAAATGATGTTACACTAGAACATGGTTGTCAGTCATAAGTAATATCCCGCTGAACACAAGAAACAAAAATGTACGGAGGCTCCGTCCATATTAGTATTATGGCTACTACTGATGACTGATCTCTGGTCCATACATCCCTTGTTCCCCTCTGTCTGCCACTCTCCCATTTCTCTGCCGCCTCTCCCCTTTCTCTGCCGCTTCTCCCCTTTCTCTGCCGCTTCTCCCCTTTCTCTGCCGCTTCTCCCCTTTCTCTGCCGCCTCTCCCCTTTCTCTGCCGCTTCTCCCCTTTCTCTGCCGCTTCTCCCCTTTCTCTGCCGCTTCTCCCCTTTCTCTGCCCCTTCTCTTTCTCTGCCGCCTCTCCCCTTTCTCTGCCGCCTCTCCCCTTTCTCTGCCGCCTCTCCCCTTTCTCTGCCGCTTCTCCCCTTTCTCTGCTGCCTCTCCCCTTTCTCTGCCGCTCTCCCCTTTCTCTGCCGCTCTCCCCTTTCTCTGCCGCTCTCCCCTTTCTCTGCCGCTTCTCCCCTTTCTCTGCCGCTTCTCCCCTTTCTCTGCCGCTTCTCCCCTTTCTCTGCCGCTTCTCCTCTTTCTCTGCCGCTTCTCCCCTTTCTCTGCCGCCTCTCCCCTTTCTCTGCCGCCTTTCCCCTTTCTCTGCCGCTTCTCCCCTTTCTCTGCCGCTTCTCCCCTTTCTCTGCCCCTTCCCCTCTTTCTCTGCCGCCTCTCCCCTTTCTCTGCCGCCTCTCCCCTTTCTCTGCCGCCTCTCCCCTTTCTCTGCCGCTTCTCCCCTTTCTCTGCCGCCTCTCCCCTTTCTCTGCCGCTCTCCCCTTTCTCTGCCGCTCTCCCCTTTCTCTGCCGCTCTCCCCTTTCTCTGCCGCTTCTCCCCTTTCTCTGCCGCTTCTCCCCTTTCTCTGCCGCTTCCCCCTTTCTCTGTCGCTCTCCCCTTTCTCTGCCGCTTCTCCCCTTTTTCTGCCGCTTCTCCCCTTTCTCTGCCGCTCTCCCCTTTCTCTGCCGCTCTCCCCTTTCTCTGCCGCTTCTCCCCTTTCTCTGCCGCTTCTCCCCTTTCTCTGCCCCTTCTCCCCTTTCTCTGCCCCTTCTCCCCTTTCTCTGCCCCTTCTCCCCTTTCTCTGCCCCTTCTCCCCTTTCTCTGCCGCTTCTCCCCTTTCTGCCCCTTCTCCCCTTTCTGCCCCTTCTCCCCTTTCTCTGCCCCTTCTCCCCTTTCTCTGCCCCTTCTCCCCTTTCTGCCCCTTCTCCCCTTTCTCTGCCCCTTCTCCCCTTTCTCTGCCCCTTCTCCCCTTTCTCTGCCCCTTCTCCCCTTTCTCTGCCCCTTCTCCCCTTTCTCTGCCGCCTCTCCCCTTTCTCTGCCGCCTCTCCCCTTTCTTTGCCCCTTCTCCCCTTTCTCTGCCGCCTCTCCCCTTTCTTTGCCCCTTCTCCCCTTTCTCTGCCGCCTTTCCCCTTTCTCTGCCCCTTCTCCTCTTTCTCTGCCGCCTCTCCCCTTTCACTGCCGCCTCTCCCCTTTCTCTGCCCCTTCTCCCCTTTCTCTGCCGCCTCTCCCCTTTCTCTGCCGCCTCTCCCCTTTCTCTGCCCCTTCTCCCCTTTCTCTGCCCCTTCTCCCCTTTCTCTGCCCCTTCTCCCCTTTCTCTGCCGCTTCTCCCCTTTCTCTGCCCCTTCTCCCCTTTCTCTGCCGCTTCTCCCCTTTCTCTGCCCCTTCTCCCCTTTCTCTGCCCCTTCTCCCCTTTCTCTGCCGCCTCTCCCCTTTCTCTGCCGCCTCTCCCCTTTCTGCCCCTTCTCCCCTTTCTGCCCCTTCTCCCCTTTCTCTGCCCCTTCTCCCCTTTCTCTGCCCCTTCTCCCCTTTCTCTGCCCCTTCTCCCCTTTCTCTGCCGCCTCTCCCCTTTCTCTGCCGCCTCTCCCCTTTCTTTGCCCCTTCTCCCCTTTCTCTGCTGCCTTTCCCCTTTCTCTGCCCCTTCTCCCCTTTCTCTGCCGCCTCTCCCCTTTCTCTGCCCCTTCTCCCCTTTCTCTGCCCCTTCTCCCCTTTCTCTGCCCCTTCTCCCCTTTCTCTGCCGCCTCTCCCCTTTCTCTGCCGCCTCTCCCCTTTCTTTGCCCCTTCTCCCCTTTCTCTGCCGCCTCTCCCCTTTCTTTGCCCCTTCTCCCCTTTCTCTGCCGCCTTTCCCCTTTCTCTGCCCCTTCTCCCCTTTCTCTGCCGCCTCTCCCCTTTCTCTGCCGCCTCTCCCCTTTCTTTGCCCCTTCTCCCCTTTCTCTGCCGCCTCTCCCCTTTCTTTGCCCCTTCTCCCCTTTCTCTGCCGCCTTTCCCCTTTCTCTGCCCCTTCTCCCCTTTCTCTGCCGCCTCTCCCCTTTCTCTGCCGCCTCTCCCCTTTCTTTGCCCCTTCTCCCCTTTCTCTGCCGCCTCTCCCCTTTCTTTGCCCCTTCTCTCCTTTCTCTGCCGCCTTTCCCCTTTCTCTGCCCCTTCTCCCCTTTCTCTGCCGCCTCTCCCCTTTCACTGCCGCCTCTCCCCTTTCTCTGCCCCTTCTCCCCTTTCTCTGCCGCCTCTCCCCTTTCTCTGCCGCCTCTCCCCTTTCTCTGCCCCTTCTCCCCTTTCTCTGCCGTCTCTCCCCTTTCTCTGCCGCCTCTCCCCTTTCTCTGCCGCTTCTCCCCTTTCTCTGCCCCTTCTCCCCTTTCTCTGCCGCCTCTCCCCTTTCTCTGCCGCCTCTCCCCTTTCTCTGCCCCTTCTCCCCTTTCTCTGCCGCCTCTCCCCTTTCTCTGCCCCTTCTCCCCTTTCTCTGCCGCCTCTCCCCTTTCTCTGCCCCTTCTCCCCTTTCTCTGCCGCCTCTCCCCTTTCTCTGCCGCCTCTCCCCTTTCTCTGCCCCTTCTCCCCTTTCTCTGCCCCTTCTCCCCTTTCTCTGCCCCTTCTCCCCTTTCTCTGCCGCTTCTCCCCTTTCTCTGCCGCTTCTCCCCTTTCTCTGCCCCTTCTCCCCTTTCTCTGCCGCTTCTCCCCTTTCTCTGCCCCTTCTCCCCTTTCTCTGCCCCTTCTCCCCTTTCTCTGCCGCCTCTCCCCTTTCTCTGCCGCCTCTCCCCTTTCTGCCCCTTCTCCCCTTTCTGCCCCTTCTCCCCTTTCTCTGCCCCTTCTCCCCTTTCTCTGCCCCTTCTCCCCTTTCTCTGCCCCTTCTCCCCTTTCTCTGCCCCTTCTCCCCTTTCTCTGCCGCCTCTCCCCTTTCTCTGCCGCCTCTCCCCTTTCTTTGCCCCTTATCCCCTTTCTCTGCCGCCTCTCCCCTTTCTTTGCCCCTTCTCCCCTTTCTCTGCCGCCTTTCCCCTTTCTCTGCCCCTTCTCCCCTTTCTCTGCCGCCTCTCCCCTTTCACTGCCGCCTCTCCCCTTTCTCTGCCCCTTCTCCCCTTTCTCTGCCCCTTCTCCCCTTTCTCTGCCGCCTCTCCCCTTTCTCTGCTGCCTCTCCCCTTTCTTTGCCCCTTCTCCCCTTTCTCTGCCGCCTCTCCCCTTTCTTTGCTCCTTCTCCCCTTTCTCTGCCGCCTTTCCCCTTTCTCTGCCCCTTCTCCCCTTTCTCTGCCGCCTCTCCCCTTTCTCTGCCGCCTCTCCCCTTTCTTTGCCCCTTCTCCCCTTTCTCTGCCGCCTCTCCCCTTTCTTTGCCCCTTCTCCCCTTTCTCTGCCGCCTTTCCCCTTTCTCTGCCCCTTCTCCCCTTTCTCTGCCGCCTCTCCCCTTTCACTGCCGCCTCTCCCCTTTCTCTGCCCCTTCTCCCCTTTCTCTGCCGCCTCTCCCCTTTCTCTGCCGCCTCTCCCCTTTCTCTGCCCCTTCTCCCCTTTCTCTGCCGTCTCTCCCCTTTCTCTGCCGCCTCTCCCCTTTCTCTGCCGCTTCTCCCCTTTCTCTGCCCCTTCTCCCCTTTCTCTGCCGCCTCTCCCCTTTCTCTGCCGCCTCTCCCCTTTCTCTGCCCCTTCTCCCCTTTCTCTGCCGCCTCTCCCCTTTCACTGCCGCCTCTCCCCTTTCTCTGCCCCTTCTCCCCTTTCTCTGCCGCCTCTCCCCTTTCTCTGCCGCCTCTCCCCTTTCTCTGCCCCTTCTCCCCTTTCTCTGCCGTCTCTCCCCTTTCTCTGCCGCCTCTCCCCTTTCTCTGCCGCTTCTCCCCTTTCTCTGCCCCTTCTCCCCTTTCTCTGCCCCTTCTCCCCTTTTTCTGCCGCTTCTCCCCTTTCTCTGCCGCTTCTCCCCTTTCTCTGCCCCTTCTCCCCTTTCTCTGCCGCCTCTCCCCTTTCTCTGCCGCCTCTCCCCTTTCTGCCCCTTCTCCCCTTTCTCTGCCCCTTCTCCCCTTTCTCTGCCCCTTCTCCCCTTTCTCTGCCCCTTCTCCCCTTTCTCTGCCCCTTCTCCCCTTTCTCTGCCGCCTCTCCCCTTTCTCTGCCGCCTCTCCCCTTTCTTTGCCCCTTCTCCCCTTTCTCTGCCGCCTCTCCCCTTTCTTTGCCCCTTCTCCCCTTTCTCTGCCGCCTTTCCCCTTTCTCTGCCCCTTCTCCCCTTTCTCTGCCGCCTCTCCCCTTTCACTGCCGCCTCTCCCCTTTCTCTGCCCCTTCTCCCCTTTCTCTGCCGCCTCTCCCCTTTCTCTGCCCCTTCTCCCCTTTCTCTGCCGCCTCTCCCCTTTCTCTGCCGCCTCTCCCCTTTCTCTGCCCCTTCTCCCCTTTCTCTGCCATCTCTCCCCTTTCTCTGCCGCCTCTCCCCTTTCTCTGCCGCTTCTCCCCTTTCTCTGCCCCTTCTCCCCTTTCTCTGCCGCCTCTCCCCTTTCTCTGCCCCTTCTCCCCTTTCTCTGCCGCCTCTCCCCTTTCACTGCCGCCTCTCCCCTTTCTCTGCCCCTTCTCCCCTTTCTCTGCCGCCTCTCCCCTTTCTCTGCCGCCTCTCCCCTTTCTCTGCCCCTTCTCCCCTTTCTCTGCCGCCTCTCCCCTTTCTCTGCCCCTTCTCCCCTTTCTCTGCCGCCTCTCCCCTTTCACTGCCGCCTCTCCCCTTTCTCTGCCCCTTCTCCCCTTTCTCTGCCGCCTCTCCCCTTTCTCTGCCGCCTCTCCCCTTTCTTTGCCCCTTCTCCCCTTTCTCTGCCGCCTCTCCCCTTTCTTTGCCCCTTCTCCCCTTTCTCTGCCGCCTTTCCCCTTTCTCTGCCGCCTTTCCCCTTTCTCTGCCCCTTCTCCCCTTTCTCTACCGTCTCTCCCGTTTCTCTGCCGCCTCTCCCCTTTCACTGCCGCCTCTCCCCTTTCTCTGCCCCTTCTCCCCTTTCTCTGCCGCCTCTCCCCTTTCTCTGCCGCCTCTCCCCTTTCTCTGCCCCTTCTCCCCTTTCTCTGCCGTCTCTCCCCTTTCTCTGCCGCCTCTCCCCTTTCTCTGCCGCTTCTCCCCTTTCTCTGCCCCTTCTCCCCTTTCTCTGCCGCCTCTCCCCTTTCTCTGCCGCTTCTCCCCTTTCTCTGCCCCTTCTCCCCTTTCTCTGCCCCTTCTCCCCTTTCTCTGCCGTCTCTCCCCTTTCTCTGCCCCTTCTCCCCTTTCTCTGCCGCCTCTCCCCTTTCTCTGCCGCCTCTCCCCTTTCTCTGCCCCTTCTCCCCTTTCTCTGCCGTCTCTCCCCTTTCTCTGCCGCCTCTCCCCTTTCTCTGCCCCTTCTCCCCTTTCTCTGCCCCTTCTCCCCTTTCTCTGCCCCTTCTCCCCTTTCTCTGCCCCTTCTCCGCTTTATCTGCTGCCTCTCCCCTTTCTCTGCCGCTCTCCCCTTTCTGCCCCTTCTCCCCTTTCTCTGCCCCTTCTCCCCTTTCTCTGCCGCCTCTCCCCTTTCTCTGCCTTGCTTCTCCCCTTTCAATGCGCAATGCCCACCTCCTGCCACTCTTGTGCCCATGCATGACCAAGGGCAAAGGAAGCTGCAGCAGCCCAGGAAGGCGTACTTTTTTTATTTTATACAATTTTGTTGTCCGTTTTTCCTTCATCAATGAAGTCCGTGATAAAAATCCTCAGCATTTCTTTCCTCTTATGGACGTCCCCTAGTAAAATAATCCAGTCCCGTGTGCGCCTATAGTTAACAAACGCTTGGAGAAGCTTGTGCGCGTTTTCCACAATACATTGTCATTTCTGTGGGCTGCCATCATGTTTGATTTGGAACATGGCATGAGCAATTTCCATCAGTGCACCCATCTGGATCCGCCCGGAGGCATTCTTTGATGGGTTGTCAAGTGTTGTGTGTTTACATCCAAAGTGATGGGTGAAGTGGGTATAACAATTTCCACCAATTCAGCTGTCAATAAAAAGGGTATTGTTTTCTGTTTTCTTTTTCTACATAATTGCTTTACTCCATTCTCTCCAAATTATGAGTGGGTGTTTAGAATAAAAATATGTAAAATAATAATAACTATTATTATGATTTATGTATAATTATTATAATTAGAACATTACTTCCTAAATCCATAAAAGAGCATGCTAGTGCCTGAAATCAAAGAAGCAGCCAATGAAAAAGGCAGCCAATTGTTTTTTTGTTGGTCAATAGCAAACCTCTCGTATGTAAAGATGAAACCTGACCTTACAGAACAGAGCCGCTGCTTTTCTAGCTGTAAGCATCCTTCTATCCATATCAGAATGCCTAGAAAACATTCTAGAAGATTCCACCCGAGGATCTCTGTATAAGGTTGCCTAACGTTCTGCTGTATCAGACCACCAGATAGACATGTCTGCAATGTTCAGAGTTTTTACTGAATGTTGTAATAATGTATATAGTCTGTATGTGAAAAGATCAATTACTTCTGGAAATAATAATAATAATCTTTATTTTTATATAGCGCTAACATATTCCGCAGCGCTTCACAGTTTGCACACATTATCATCACTGTCCCCGATGGGGCTCACATTCTAAATTCCCTATCCGTATGTCTATCTATTATATGATAAAATAATGTTGGCTTTGGGTTTTTTCCTCCAGCTTTCCAAACCTGCAGAATTTCCCAAAGTAGTCACAGATGAAAAAGAGAAACTATGATCTACAGAGAGGAACACGGTCAGTGGGATGTCACCCCCAAACTATTTATATGCTAAATGTAGCTTTTACAAGTACACGTTCAGCAATCTCTTTACAGGGTCGGTCCATTCTTTCATTACTAAGAAACCAGTGTTGATATGCAAATGAGGCTGTAGATCTGCAGCCTCTGTCACTCCAGCTCTGTTTCCCGACCAGCGCCACATGCTCCTGCTTGACTAGCGAGTCCTTTGCCTGAAGTAATTTAGCATAGAGGCTGTCAGTCAAGCAGGAGAAGGCGGCACTGCACGAGGAATAGAGCTGGAGTGACGGAGACTTCAGATCTACAGACTGATTTTCATACGAATGTTGATTTCCCAGTAATGAAGGAACAGAGCGGCCATGTAAAGGTATTGCTGAACTTATCTTTGAAAGAGATACATACACATATAAATAGTTTGGGAGGTGAAATCCGGCTGACAGGTTCGCCTTAATATTCAGTCCTGGCGCACTTATTACATGGACTATAGTAGGTATTGTAGAAGGTTGGTCTATGTACTGTATATGAAAGAAAATGCGACAGAAAGGCACTTCTAGTGCAATATGTTAAAATAGGTTCATGCCTCCGTAGGTGGATATATTATACTAGATGGTGGCCCGATTCTAACGCATCGGGTATTCTAGAATATGCATGCCCACGTAGTATATTGCCCAGCCACGTAGTATATTGCCCAGCCACGTAGTATATTGCCCAGTCACGTAGTATATTGCCCAGCCACGTAGTATATTGCACAGCGACGGAGTATATTGCCCAGCCACGTAGTATATTGCCCAGCCACATAGTATATTGCACAGCGACGGAGTATATTGCACAGCCACGTAGTATATTGCTCAGCCACATAGTATATTGCCCAGCCACGTAGTATATTGCCCAGCCACGTAGTATATTGCCCAGCCACGTAATATATTACCCAGCCACGTAGTATATTGCCCAGCCACATAGTATATTGCACAGCGACGGAGTATATTGCACAGCCACGTAGTATATTGCACAGCCACGTAGTATATTGCACAGCCACATAGTATATTGCACAGCGACGGAGTATACAGCACAGAGCCACGTAGTATACAGACTTAAAATAAAAAATAAACATATACTCACTTTCCAAAGGCCCGTTGAAGTTCTGGCCCTGTGTGCGGTGCACGCGGCAGCTTCCAGTCCCAGGGTTGGTATGAGCGCAGGACCTGTGATGACGTTGCGGTCACATGACTGTGACGTCATGGCAGGTCCTTCTTGCATACCATCCTTGGCACCGGAACCTGCCGCTTGCATGGAGTGGTCACCGGAGCGTCGCGAGGAGCGGGAAAGGCGGCGGGTGGTGAGTATAGCAGGTTTTTCGGTTTTTTTATTATTTTTAACATGACATATTTTTACTATTGATGCTGCATAGGCAGCATCAATATTAAATAGTTGGGGACACACAGGGTTAATAGCAGCGGTAATGGAGTGCGTTACACCGCGGCCCGTTACCGCTGCCATTAACCCTGTGTGAGTGGTGACTGGAGGGGATTATGGAGCGGGCACTGACTGCAGGGGAGTAGGGGAGGGACTAATCGGACTGTGCCCATCGCTGATTGGTCGCGGCAGCCATGACAGGCAGCTGCCGAGACCAATCAGCGACGACAGACAGAGGCCGCGACCAATGAATATCCGTGACAGAAAGAAAGACAGAAGGACAGACAGAAAGACGGAAGTGACCCTTAGACAATTATATAGTGGATAAATGCTTCTCTCATTAAATTTTGTAGAAGAACTACTCACCTTAGTGATTTGTGCTGTATTGTCCCAATATGGGTATTATGTTGGTGTGAAGGATGACACCGGAGAGATCACAGATATTTCACAGCTGCCAACAATATGTGAGGAACCGCACCTCGCAGCCCCGCCTGACGTCACTAATACGGCGAGGGGTCACAGAGTACCGTCTCCCTCCAACCCAAGAACACAACGTGTGGATTTGTGGATCACGATAACAGAGCAGCCGAGGTTAAATTTATATATTTAATTGCCTTAAGGTCACACTAGACCAAACACTACATACACAATGGTCAGATATGCAAATACAGGTGGTAGTATGAAATGCATAAACAGATGAAACAGAAGTCGGTTCTCAGCGGTTTCTTCCAACACCATGCATGTCATGACCCCCTTTAGAAGTAGAGAAAGGGGCACATTGCCTCGCACAAGCACTTAACCCCTTGGCCAGTTGCCCCCTTCCCCACACCTGAGATGGTCCTAGTCCCCTTCCCCTGAGCTTTTGATAGCTGAAACTCTAAAACCTATGATGGCTGAGAACAAGGCATGTGTGCAAGGGTTTCATTTGACATTTCTCTCTGAAATTAAATAGTACAAGCAAGTGTAAGATACTTTGAAATATATTTTATTGAAGAAATCTTCTTTCTCCACTTATGAGCCACGTTTTCTCCTACCCCTACCTCATAAGCCATCTACTCTGAAAAGCTGCTGAATTCCATCTAGCTGAAAAGCAGACAGACTACCATCTCACTGAGGTATCAGGTTATAGCTGCCTTTTGAAGTCTATGGAGGAGAGAGATGCAGAATTATCGAAGACAGCGGCACAGTTCTACTTTCTTCTCAGCCCTTTGCTGGATTAACAGCTACAGTGCTCAGTACTGCGGTATAACGTCTTCGGCTGTGGTACTTCCAAATAAGTCCTACATAGACACTGGAGAGCAGGAACTCCTCATCTCTCTATGTGCAGTATGTAAGACACCTTATAGCAGATAATCGCTACCCACTAGGTCTGATTATTAGAAGGAGAGTATGCGGATGGAAAAAAGATGAAAAAAATAGGAAATCAAGTCAATGGTCATAGACGGTATTATTAAGCACATGACAGCTTATTCTTTAAAGTCACCAGAAACAACAATTTAAAGGAGTTGTCCAAGCTTGAGACTCCAGTCTGTGACGTTTTGAACTCCCACTGCGCGCGCAGTGCACGCTGTCAGGATTCTGTAGTGCCGATGCCAGGAGTGGGTGGCCATAAGTATGTGATTTGCTTACTTTCTGCCTCAGTCAGACTAGACATGTCCAGCCTTGGTCAATCTATTTGTAGTATGTCAGGCCCTGCATGTCTATTTGGCATGTGGCCGCATGTGCGCAAATTGCTCACAGTCATGCGCCGCCACTAGAGAATCCTGACAGCATGGGCTATTCGCTCTGTGACAATTCACAAGTCTTCAGTCACACAGAGCCTGGACAAATCCTTTAAAGCAGTTCTAATCCATGGTTATTTCCCCATTACCTATTTTATAAAATTATTAAAAATAATGAAATATATCAGTTTGTCATTTAGTACCAGCTCCTTGTGAGGACTTTGGAGTCCTGCTGTAGTCCACTTTGTTAAAAACCTGTATGAATGTCGTCTTTTGCATGCATTATTGGCAGAAAGAGTTGATTGGAATAATATTAATTTGCTGGCAGGCTAATCTTACTTTGGAAAACATGAATGTCACAAATGCATCTGTAATTTTGGATGTTGGCTTGCTGTGTAACTAATTAACGCGCTTTTCAGTGGGTTTCCCTTTTGTGCCTTTGAGGACAAACAGTTGTTCAAGTTGGAAGTTAATTAGTGGTTCTCCTCTTCGCGTCTGGTTTCCCTCATCTTTGCCACCCAGAGAATATTGATAATATGAATTGCAAATCTAAATAAGCTCCAAATTTCAAAGCTTTTTTTGGCTTTTCATCCAGTAATTTTGCATAATTTCATCCGCTGCGTTACAGATTGTAATGTGGCAGTTTGAACCGTCTGAAACCTGTCATCTGCGCCCCTCCTTAATTTGGAGAAAATAAACCGGATTTACCAATTCTCTTTAATCACTGCACTTTTATGTTCTATATCGCCGATTACAAACATACTGAATATTGTAAGTGTCCCCAGGAAGTGAGGGCTACATCTCAGATCTTCAGGTTCAAGCACTGAGAATGTCAAAAGTCTTGGAGGCGTGAAGATCGCGCGTGCGGCCTTATCCTTACATCATGCATCCTGCTAAATGACTTCTAAATTGCTCTTCTAGAAAGCCATAGTTCACTTCAATGGTCGGTTTACGCAGTTTCTAATAAGATCGATCTACAACGTTGCAGTCGAAGTCCGTGAACAATTCAAACTTTTTTTTTTGTTCTTTTTCCCAGCAGAAATATTATGTTACTTTTCTGTTTTGTAAGTTTCGCAATTTACATATTTTATGTGCTTGATTTTTACAGTCACAGTAGAACCTGTATCCTATTGTGTGTGTACCGGCATGAGGTCCACCATTAAAAAGATGAATTGTGATATGTCCCGACAGAATGGAAGCTGCTCTATGTCTGCAGCAATCCAGTCGTATACCCAGTGATGTATTACAAAGTAACATGTATGGTATTCTTGACTCATGCCGAAATTGAACAGGGCGAGAAAAGTGTGAGTGGCCCTCAAGAAGTGAACCTTAGACTTTCCGTACTCCTGAATCCTGAAAATGGTGCAAAGTTTCATCACTTTCTGAAAATCCCAAAATGCTCCAATTGTATAAAAACAAAAGCAAAAAAAGTACGCCACGTTTTTGAATATTTTTGAAGGCCTTTTTTTTTTGAGATTAGAAAAAGAAGTTCCTCAAAGGGAGCCTGTGATTATATTCACGCTGCCTGAACCGCAATCTGCCCGAAACCCATCATAAACCTGAGCGTGGATGCAAGATTGCAGGCAGATATGCTTTTCTATGAATCGATATGGCGCATCAGGGAAGACATTTGGAAAGCTGGCCAGGGACTACCTGAGAGGGACCTGACTAGTCCAGTGCCGACACCTGCACCGCTCCAGGTCTTTCCCATGTATGTAGATAGACCGAGGCTGTCAGTCACCTGGAGCGGGGTGGGGAGAATCCGCCTTATCCACATCGGCCTAGTGAAGTCTCTGGTTATAGTTCCCAGCCGGCTTTTGAAACTATATTTTCTCGTAAACGCTATATCTTTTCAGATAAAAGTGTACTTGACTGCAATGACTGACGAGGCTCTCATTCATGCCCCCCGTGGTTCGAGCAGCATTGATCTACCGACAGGTTCCATTTAACATGATCTAATAGGAGTGCTAAACAGCTCAGGCAAAAATTAAGAGACCACTGCAAAATTTTCAGTTTGTCTGATTTTTCTCTTTATAGGTATACTTTTGAGTAAAATGTAAATTGTTCTTTCATTCTAATGGTTAGACTGAGACCTGGAGAGGCGTACAAGCCGCAGTGTCTTGCCCCCACTGTGAAATTTGGTGGAGGATCGGTGATGATCTGGGGATGCTTCAGCAAGGCTGGAATAGGGCATTTTAATCTTTGCGAAAGCCGTATGAATCAAGCCGCATACAAGGTTATCCTGGCAACACCGTTGATTCCTTCAGCTCAGGCAATGTTCCCCAACATGACCATTGACTTCTTTTGTTCCAAAATAGGAACCATCTGGATTTGGTTCTTAAACAGGACAAAGAAAAGTTTACAGCGGTTTTGTATCTGGTTGCAATTTGTTTTAATGGTAAACTTGGCCAACAATAATAAAAACAGTAGCTTGTGACGGGATGCAGAAGCATGGAGTAAACCTGGCCTCATGGCCCCATCATTGTCGAACGTTTGCTCATTCCAGGAAATCTGCCGATGTAATCCGAGCAGCATCCGCCATGGCGAATGAGTGAAACGCTTGTTAGTTGAGTGATTTGATTTTTATGATAATGTGAATAATATTATTATGGGTAAGCGGGACGTGTGGCTGATACTGTACGGGGGAAAAGAATGAGTATAAAAGGAATTGTACCGTTCCTATCATTGTTGGTGACTTATGTAAGCAGGCCAGCAAACGAGCGGCGGACGACTTGAGTATAGTAAATGAGCGCTCGTTACTGGCCGCCTGGCCCCTGTAAATGAGGCATCAGACTGGCACAAATGATGGTGTAACCTATACGATATGTGAATATGTTGTACTCCGGTAGGGAAACGACACAAAGCCGTCATTACACCTGCACTCTGTCAGGCTAATTACCGGGGCAAGTATATACAATAGAAATACTTTTCTATATAGGGTAATAAAATATTGTAAAGAAACGTCTCCTTAGATCCCAGCAGCAGAGTGCAATTCTTGTAACATTTAGGGCTTTTGTGGATTCTGGTAATTCATCATGTGACAAGCAGAAGTGACAGCGTACCTTCTAAGTATAGAGGGTAGCGTACCTTGACAGCGTCTCCTGATAATCACAGATCAGCATGGCTAATCCCCGAGGTTTCTGTGGATTCACTGCCTGTCCTTTGACATAATACAGGACCCCAATGTCAGGCAGGTGGTCCCACTACCAATAATGTAGCGGGAGTACGCCCGGCATCAGGGGACTGCGGAGCCTGTACACACGTCCCGGGCTTGTTACATTTCTGATTCATTTCTGCATTGTTTGTGTTCAGCGAGTTAAGCAGCTGCCTCGGCAAATATTAGCTCGCGGGATGAGCCTTTCTCTCCTGTACTCGGCTCATAAATTGGCTTCATAATTAGCGCGGACAAGCTCAATACTAATAACATGCTGCAAAGTGGAGGAAAATCTGTCTCCCATCACGTGCCCACATATGCTGGGAAAGTGCCGAGTGTAGGAAGATATTAGCGAAGTGTGGCATAACATGCAATCTATTACTGAGCCGGAGCCATTGGATTTATTGTTTGTGGGTTTTTCTCTTTTAATAAGAATGATTGACGATAGAAGAGAAATTGATTGGAACCTGTAAGAGGAGAAGAAAATATTGTTTGTGGGTTTATTTATTTTTTTTATTTTGTGCAAAGATCAAAACAATAATCTTCCGAGTGTATTGATGAGTATCCTGCGAATACTGACGGCCGGCGTTCTTACCTCTTATTATGTCAAATTTTTATTGACATTTTAGTAAGTAATTGTATAAACATCATTATACAGAGAGGAAAGCATTACATTATGTTTCACAGCAGCTGCAGCTTTACTTATTGTTATTTATACGTAACTGCCGAACTGTGATCACATGCAGCAGAGCCTCGTGATATATACCTCAGATACAGCAGAGCCTCGTGATATACACCTCAGATACAGCAGAGCCTTCGTGATATACACCTCAGAGGCAGCAGAGCATTGTGATATATACCTCAGAGGCAGCAGAGTCTACGTGATATACACCTCAGATACAGCAGAGCCCTCGTGATATACACCTCAGATACAGCAGAGCCTCGTGATATACACCTCAGATACAGCAGAGCCTTCGTGATATACACCTCAGAGGCAGCAGAGCATTGTGATATATACCTCAGAGGCAGCAGAGTCTTCGTGATATACACCTCAGAGGCAGCAGAGCCTCGTGATATACACCTCAGAGGCAGCAGAGCATTGTGATATATACCTCAGAGGCAGCAGAGTCTACGTGATATACACCTCAGATATAGCAGAGCCCTCGTGATATACACCTCAGAGGCAGCAGAGCCTCATGATATACACCTCAGAGGCAGCAGAGCATTGTGATATATACCTCAGAGGCAGCAGTCTTCGTGATATACACCTCAGATACAGCAGAGCCCTCGTGATATATACCTCAGAGGCAGCAGAGCATTGTGATATATACCTCAGAGGCAGCAGAGCATTGTGATATATACCTCAGAGGCAGCAGAGTCTACGTGATATACACCTCAGATACAGCAGAGCCCTCGTGATATACACCTCAGAGGCAGCAGAGCATTGTGATATATACCTCAGAGGCAGCAGAGTCTTCGTGATATACACCTCAGATACAGCAGAACCTCGTGATATACACCTCAGAGGCAGCAGAGCCTCGTGATATACACCTCAGAGGCAGCAAAGCATTGTGATATATACCTCAGAGGCAGCAGAGTCTTCGTGATATACACCTCAGAGGCAGCAGAGCATTGTGATATATACCTCAGAGGCAGCAGAGTCTTCGTGATATACACCTCAGAGGCAGCAGAGCCTCGTGATATACACCTCAGAGGCAGCAGAGCATTGTGATATATACCTCAGGCAGCAGAGTCTTCGTGATATACACCTCAGATACAGCAGAGCCCTCGTGATATACACCTCAGAGGCAGCAGAGCCTCGTGATATATACCTCAGATACAGCAGAGCCTCGTGATATACACTTCAGAGGCAGCAGAGCATTGTGATATATACCTCAGAGGCAGCAGAGTCTTCGTGATATACACCTCAGATACAGCAGAGCCCTCGTGATATACACCTCAGAGGCAGCAGAGCCTCGTGATATATACCTCAGATACAGCAGAGCCTCGTGATATACACCTCAGAGGCAGCAGAGCATTGTGATATATACCTCAGAGGCAGCAGAGTCTTCGTGATATACACCTCAGATACAGCAGAGCCTCGTGATATACACCTCAGAGGCAGCAGAGCCTCGTGATATACACCTCAGAGGCAGCAGAGCATTGTGATATATACCTCAGAGGCAGCAGAGTCTTCGTGATATACACCTCAGATACAGCAGAGCCTCGTGATATACACCTCAGATACAGCAGAGCCTCGTGATATATACCTCAGATACAGCAGAGCCTTGTGATATATACCTCAGAGGCAGCAGAGCCTCGTGATATATACCTCAGAGGCAGCAGAGCCTTCGTGATATATACCTCAGATACAGCAGAGCCTTGTGATATATACCTCAGAAGCAGCAGAGCCTCGTGATATATACCTCAGATGCAGCAGAGCCTCGTGATATACACCTCAGATGCAGCAGAGCCTCGTGATATACACCTCCGATGCAGCAGAGCCTCGTGATATACACCTCAGATACAGCAGAGCCTCGTGATATACACCTCATGCAGCAGAGCCTCGTGATACAGTGGGGCAAAAAAGTATTTAGTCAGTCAGCAATAGTGCAAGTTCCACCACTTAAAAAGATGAGAGGCGTCTGTAATTTACATCATAGGTAGAACTCAACTATGGGAGACAAAACTGAGAAAAAAAAATCCAGAAAATCACAGTGTCTGTTTTTTTATCATTTTTTTTGCATATTATGTTGGAAAATAAGTATTTGGTCAGAAACAAACAATCAAGATTTCTGGCTCTCACAGACCTGTAACTTCTTCTTTAAGAGTCTCCTCTTTCCTCCACTCATTACTTGTAGTAATGGCACCTGTTTAAACTTGTTATCAGTATAAAAAGACACCTGTGCACACCCTCAAACAGTCTGACTCCAAACTCCACTATGGTGAAGACCAAAGAGCTGTCAAAGGACACCAGAAACACAATTGTAGCCCTGCACCAGGCTGGGAAGACTGAATCTGCAATAGCCAACCAGCTTGGAGTGAAGAAATCAACAGTGGGAGCAATAATTAGAAAATGGAAGACATACAAGACCACTGATAATCTCCCTCGATCTGGGGCTCCACGCAAAATCCCACCCCATGGGGTCAGAATGATCACAAGAACGGTGAGCAAAAATCCCAGAACCACGCGGGGGGACCTAGTGAATGAACTGCAGAGAGCTGGGACCAATGTAACAAGGCCTACCATAAGTAACACACTACGCCACCATGGACTCAGATCCTGCAGTGCCAGACGTGTCCCACTGCTTAAGCCAGTACATGTCCGGGCCCGTCTGAAGTTTGCTAGAGAGCATTTGGATGATCCAGAGGAGTTTTGGGAAAATGTCCTATGGTCTGATGAAACCAAACTGGAACTGTTTGGTAGAAACACAACTTGTCGTGTTTGGAGGAAAAAGAATACTTAGTTGCATCCATCAAACACCATACCTACTGTAAAGCATGGTGGTGGAAACATCATGCTTTGGGGCTGTTTCTCTGCAAAGGGGCCAGGACGACTGATCCGGGTACATGAAAGAATGAAAGGGGCCATGTATCGTGAGATTTTGAGTGCAAACCTCCTTCCATCAGCAAGGGCATTGAAGATGAAACGTGGCTGGGTCTTTCAACATGACCATGATCCAAAGCACACCGCCAGGGCAACGAGGGAGTGGCTTCGTAAGAAGCATTTCAAGGTCCTGGAGTGGCCTAGCCAGTCTCCAGATCTCAACCCTATAGAAAACCTTTGGAGGGGGTTGAAAGTCCGTGTTGCCAAGCGAAAAGCCAAAAACATCACTGCTCTAGAGGAGATCTACATGGAGGAATGGGCCAACATACCAACAACAGTGTGTGGCAACCTTGTGAAGACTTACAGAAAACGTTTGACCTCTATCATTGCCAACAAAGGATATATTACAAAGTATTGAGATGAAATTTTGTTTCTGACCAAATACTTATTTTCCACCATAATATGCAAATAAAATGTTAAAAAAACAGACAATGTGATTTTCTGGATTTTTTTTTCTCAGTTTGTCTCCCATAGTTGAGATCTACCTATGATGTAAATTACAGACGCCTCTCATCTTTTTAAGTGGTGGAACTTGCACTATTGCTGACTGACTAAATACTTTTTTGCCCCACTGTATATACCTCAGATGCAGCAGAGCCTCGTGATATACACCTCAGATGCAGCAGAGCCTCGTGATATATACCTCAGATGCAGCAGATCCTCGTGATATACACCTCAGATGCAGTGTATCATAGAATCATAGAATGTTAGTTGGAAGGGATCTCCAGGGTCATCGTGTCCAACCCTCTGCTCAATGCAGGATTCACTAAACCATCTCAGACAGATGTCTGTCCAGCCTCTGTTTGAAGACTTCCATTGAAGGAGAACTCACCACATCTCTTGGCAACCTGTTCCACTCATTGATCACCCTCATTGTCAAAAAGTTTTTTCTAATATCTAATCTGTATCTTCTCCCTTTGAGTTTCATTCCATTGTTTCTTGTGTTTCCATGTGCAATTGAGAATCATGATGATCCCTCTACACTGTGACATCCCTTCAAATATTTGAAGACCGCTACTAAATCTCCTCTTAGCCTTCTTTTTTGCAAGCTAAACATTCCCTGATCCTTTAACCGTTCCTTGTAGGACAACATCCTCAAAGCTCTTCTCTGAACTTGCTCCAGTTTTTCAAAGTCTTTTTAAAAATGCAGTGCCACCAACTGGACACATTATTCCAGATGAGGCCTGACCAATGAGGAGTAGATGGGAATAATAACTTCACTCTATCTATACTCTATGCTTCTCTTAATACATCCTAGAACTGTGTTTGTTTGCCTTTTTTTGCTGCTGCATCACACTCTTAACTCATGTGCAGTCTGTGATGTGATAGTATACCCAAGTCTTTTTCACACGTGCTGTTGCTTAGTTCTGTTCCTCCCATTTTGTAGACCTAATTTTCGTTTTTCTTGCCCAGATGTAGAATCTTGTATTTCTCCCTGTTAAATACCATTCTATTAGTCGTTGTCCATTGTTCAAGCTTATTTTGATCCTTATGAATCATTTTTCTGTCTTCTCTAGTGTTAGCTATCCCTCCTAGCTTTGCATAGTCTGCAAATTTGATTAGTTTACCTTCAGTTCCCCTATCCATTTATAAAAATGTTGGATGACACTGGTGCCAGGACAGAGCCTTATGGTTCCCCACTTGAAAAACACTTCCAATTGTATATGCAACCATTTATTACCACTCTTTGAGTATGATCACTGAGCCAGAAATGAATCCACCTAACGGTAGCCTTCTCAATCCCATACTTGGCCATTTTTTCAATAATAATTGTATAATATATTTTATCAAATGCTTTGCTGAAGTTGATATATACTATATCTACCCCATTTCCCTGATCCGCACAGTCAGTGATTTCATTATCAAGGGAAATTAGATTAGTTTGACATGACTTGTATCCTTGATATGTATCCTTGTGATGTATCCCCCAGATGCAGCGTATTCTCATGATATATATCTCAGATGCAGCAGAGCCTCCGGAGCTATCCCTCAGATGCAGTGTATCCAGATATGCTGCATTGTGATGTATAACTCAGATGCAACGTATCCTAGTGATATATACCTCAGATGCAGCATATGCTCGTGATGTATCTGTCACAGGATTACTGCGACATAGAGGAGTCAGAAGACCCCAGCGTCTGATTTCGCCTACTCCTGCACTGATTAGAAGCACTTCACCCTCACATTAAATAGTGTAAGTTACTTTTAGCAGTGCAGGGATTAATTTGCTCAGTTGAGAGCTCCTGGAAGCTTTCCTGAGTTAAGGCTCTCAGCTGTGCATTCCTTGCAACTCCAATCTCCTATATAATCTGGGTCCTGGCTATCACTCCTTCTCAGAGCTAGCTTATGCTGCGTAGCTGGAAGTTGTTGGTGATTGTAATTGGAGAAGGCATTTGGTGGATTTTTCTGTGACTATTACTAGGTTTTGAGTGTGTGATAATTTCCTTGCTTCTCCTGCTTTGGTTTAACCCCATCCTCCACTCCCCGGTGTTTGCCTCTGTTGTTTGTGTGTATAAATGATGTACAGCTCAGATGCCGCACGCTGCCCAGCTCAGATGCCGCACAGCTGCATCCCATACAGCTCAGATTCCATGTCGTACATCTCAGTCGCCGCTCAACTGCATATTGCGCAGCTCAAACACAGCATAGCTACATGATGCACAGCTCAGACGCCACATGATGTGCCACTCAGACGCTGCAGAGCCACAGATTAATTTATATCTCAGATTCAAATGCAGACAAGTGAAATTACAGAATATTAGCTTACATAAATAGGAGATATCAGGAAGAAGCTACTACCGCAACGTCCATCAGAGTGAGTGTCCATCATTTGTGTGTGAGACCGGCATCAACTTGTCATGTTTCTATCGCCTTTTCGGTCACCATATCTGATCTGCACACAATTATATGTGCCTCTGTCCAGCACAAGTACTAATCAGCATTATCACAATAAGATTTATTCCTAACATTACTGTTGTTTTGGTATTTAACTTTAACAGTGGAATAGAGATCCCCATTGTGATTTCTGTGTTACTGCATAGGTAGCACACTTGATATTTAGCAGTTGCATTTTCTGCACTTAACCTTTATCACCTGCAGTCAATGTGTGCATACATTTACTGGTGTCAGTATACACTTCTACTATGACATTCTATTCATTTGAATGTAATTATTTCCCATTTAGACAGATTTTTACCCATTTGAGTTAGTGTCCAGGGTCAGATTTATAAGCTATTCAAGTAGTTAGATCGCCTGTGTGGGGAGTCACTTGACTATGATTTTCATGTATATTGATTGATTGAGACTTTCCTATATTATTTAGTCTTGTGATTTTATTGTGAATAATAAAGATTGCCGTTTGTATTTATATATGGATCTCTTCTTTATTCTGGTCAGAACCTGTAGCCAGTATATGTGATAAATGAGTTATATTGCAGGGCCATTAATATATTGTTTGGGCATATTGATAATTGATAAATCGGTGACGTGTCAGAACAATTAGTGCGAATGCTCATTGATTGCGTGAGTAATAGTTTGTGCAAATGAAAATCGTGGATCTGTCACTATGACGTTGTGCTTTGCCAACATGAGGTGGGTATCAGTATCCTGTGACTGTACTGAAATATGACATTGGAAAGATCATTGCCATATTCTTTAGTAGATGTGTGCTATTGGGGATAAGAGTTGGGACGTTGTGGCTGTCACGGACACAGCTTGGTGTGGTGGGCACACAGACAGACTTTCCTGTCTTACCCATGAGTGGCTGAGATGGGCATTACCCACTGAGACCAGATTGACTGATATTTGCGTTGGCGACATTTATGAACCTTTTTTCCTAATTTATTGTATTGCTTGCTCTTTTATTTGTTGCCCATTTCTAGAATACCTCTTTGACCTGTGTACACTGTGTGAGGAGCAGATGTCTATCACGCTAGTCTTCTCCATTACTCTTTACAAATGTGCTAACTGCCAAGTTAATGAATTGTACATGTATCAACTAACATTGATCTATAAAGTAGTAACAGATAGTCCCTGATCTAGGCTGTAATTTCATTTATACGTGCACTGAATGATGGGTCATACCTTACCTTTGCATGCCGTGTGGGCCTTCACTCCCGGCAATTAGCTTCTTAAGAGGATTATGGGATTTAAAAGGCCAGTAGCATTAAATGGCAGTCTACTTCCATCTAGCAAATAAGCTGGAACAATAAAGTAGAACAGGGCAGGGTTAATTTTAGCCTTCTAAGAAATTGCAGCTATTGAACTTCCTAATAAATCAATGATAGAATAAAGTCTGACCTTCACAAATGAATTGGTCATTATGGTCAGCGATGGCAAATTCTAAATACTTGTCCTCCATGAACAAGTAATTGGCACAGAAGCTTTTATTACATTTTATTATAGGCCTAGCCTTGTGTAGTTTCCTGCCGTGTCTTATTTGTTTTCTAAAAGATATCCCCAGGAGATATCCTAAAGATCATGAAAAGCAATGCCTATCTGATTCCATTACTAGCCGTGACAAAGAATTCTACCACGGACTGCAGAATATGACCCGATATTGCAGCTTGTTGTTGACCTACCCGCTTCCTACATGGTTAGACTAGGGCAGTGCCGTGATGGAATATGCCGTAAGTGATTGACACGCATTTATGCTGAGACCCTCAGTATTCTTGAGAATGGGGTCATCTCTCACATTTCCAGTAATGAAAAGGTAGAGCTACAAGCGCAACTTTCTTGTTTCACCTCTATGGAAGTTCTAGATATTGTAGTGTGCGCTCTCTTGCAAAATTGTGGTGTGCGCTCTCTTGCAAAATTGTGGTGTGCGCTTCCTTGCAAAATTGTGGTGTGCGCTTTCTTGCAAAATTGTGGTGTGCGCTCTTGCAAAATTGTAGTGTGCGCTCTCTTGCAAAATTGTGGTGTGTGCTCTCTTGCAAAATTGTGGTGTGCGCTCTCTTGCAAAATTGTGGTGTGCGCTCTCTTGCAAAATTGTGGTGTGCGTTCTCTTGCAGAATTGTGGTGTGCGCTCTCTTGCAAAATTGTAGTGTGCGCGCTCTTGCAAAATTGTGGTGTGTGCTCTCTTGCAAAATTGTGGTGTGTGCTCTTGCAAAATTGTAGTGTGCACTCTTGCAGAATTGTGGTGTGCGCTCTCTTGCAGAATTGTGGTGTGCGCTCTCTTGCAGAATTGTGGTGTGCGCTCTCTTGCAAAATTGTGGTGTGCGTTCTCTTGCAGAATTGTGGTGTGCGCTCTCTTGCAAAATTGTAGTGTGCGCGCTCTTGCAAAATTGTGGTGTGTGCTCTCTTGCAAAATTGTGGTGTGTGCTCTTGCAAAATTGTAGTGTGCACTCTTGCAGAATTGTGGTGTGCGCTCTCTTGCAGAATTGTGGTGTGCGCTCTCTTGCAGAATTGTGGTGTGCGCTCTCTTGCAAAATTGTGGTGTGCGTTCTCTTGCAGAATTGTGGTGTGCGCTCTCTTGCAAAATTGTAGTGTGCGCGCTCTTGCAAAATTGTGGTGTGTGCTCTCTTGCAAAATTGTGGTGTGTGCTCTTGCAAAATTGTAGTGTGCACTCTTGCAGAATTGTGGTGTGCGCTCTCTTGCAGAATTGTGGTGTGCGCTCTTGCAGAATTGTGGTGTGCGCTCTCTTGCAAAATTGTGGTGTGCGCGCTCTTGCAAAATTGTGGTGTGTGCTCTCCTGCAAAATTGTAGTATGCGCTCTCTTGCAAAATTGTAGTGTGCGCTCTCTTGTAAAATTGTAGTGTGTGCTCTCTTGCAAAATTGTGGTGTGCGCTCTCTTGCAAAATTGTGGTGTGCGCTTTCTTGCAAAATTGTGGTGTGCGCTCTTGCAAAATTGTGGTGTGCGCTCTCTTGCAAAATTGTGGTGTGCTCTCTTGCAAAATTGTGGTGCGCACTCCCTTGCAAAATTGTGGTGTGCACTTTCTTGCAAAATTGTGGTGTGCGCTCTTGCAAAATTGTAGTGTGTGCTCTCTTGCAAAATTGTGGTGTGTGCTCTCTTGCAAAATTGTGGTGTGCGCTCTCTTGCAAAATTGTGGTGTGTGCTCTCTTGCAAAATTGTGGTGTGCGCTCTCTTGCAAAATTGTGGTGTGCGCTCCTGCAAAATTGTAGTGTGCTCTCTTGCATAATTGTGGTGTGTGCTTTCTTGCAAAATTGTGGTGTGCGCTCTTGCAAAATTGTAGTGTGTGCTCTCTTGCAAAATTGTGGTGTGTGCTCTCTTGCAAAATTGTGGTGTGTGCTCTCTTGCAAAATTGTGGTGTGTGCTCTCTTGCAAAATTGTGGTGTGCGCTCTCTTGCAAAATTGTGGTGTGCGCTCTCTTGCAAAATTGTGGTGTGTGCTCTCTTGCAAAATTGTGGTGTGTGCTCTCTTGCAAAATTGTGGTGTGTGCGCTCTTGCAAAATTGTGGTATGCGCTCTCTTGCAGAATTGTGGTGTGCGCTCTCTTGCAGAATTGTGGTGTGCGCTCTCTTGCAAAATTGTGGTGTGCGCGCTCTTGCAAAATTGTGGTGTGCGCGCTCTTGCAAAATTGTGGTGTGTGCTCTCCTGCAAAATTGTAGTATGCGCTCTCTTGCAAAATTGTAGTGTGCGCTCTCTTGCAAAATTGTAGTGTGTGCTCTCTTGCAAAATTGTGGTGTGCGCTCTCTTGCAAAATTGTGTGCGCGCTCTTGCAAAATTGTGGTGTGCGCGCTCTTGCGAAATTGTGGTGTGCTCTCTTGCAAAATTGTGGTGCGCTCTCTCTTGCAAAATTGTGGTGCGCGCTCTCTTGCAAAATTGTGGTGTGCGCTCTCTTGCAAAATTGTGGTGTGCGCTCTCTTGCAATATTGTGGTGTGCGCTCTCTTGCAATATTGTGGTGTGCGCTCTTTTGCAATATTGTAGTGTGCGCTTGCTTGCAATTTTTGGAAACTTAATGGAATCTCTCTTTCTGTCTCTCTCCCTCTCTTTCTCTTTTCCAAGCTGTTTGAGACATGGTCATTTTCTGGAGATCAATGCAGGTACTACCTGTTAGGGCTTGTGCATATGGCTGAATTTTCTGTCTTAATGCAATCTGACAAAACATCAGCTTGGACCACTGTTATTCTCAAGGGCATATGTCGGAGCTGGTTCGAAGAAAAGATCGCAGCATACCTAAGCTTGATTCAACTTTCAGATCACACTCAGTCAATGAGTCCATGGAAATCTTGGGACTGCACTCGGATGACATCTGAGTACAATCCAATTTCCACAGACTGACAAAATGGAGAAATTATTTTATGTTTTTTTTTCTCCATCTCCTCATCCAAAAGAATCAGATCACACTATGATGAAACTTTGATCAGAGTATGATTTGCAAAATGGACCCGACTTTCTTGGATGAGAGAATATACCCTAGCCTTAGACTTGCATCAGACATGTAACAAGAATTATTGTTTTGTGGACATTCATTGAACTGCGTTGCTTTACATAGACAAATAGACTTAAGGTAACGCAAGTTTCCCAGGTAAGATTGTTGAATTTCTAATGTTTTAACTTGTATTCTTCCGAACATTCAGATTTAAGATGATTTATGTAATACATAATTTTTTAAAAAAAATTTTGCTCTGTTTTTTGTAACTGTGTTAAAATAGTTGCATGTTTGGAAAATCACGACCAAAAAATGCGTTGCAACCTAATCCTGTGAACACTGCCTTAGTGATGGCGGAGGATACTTTTGGAGACTAATAATAATACTCTAGTGTATCTCTGTGGGGCATAATACATAGTGTATGTAGAGTACAAGCACGGAGCTATTGTATTATTGGAGAGAGATGCATAAAATGGACAGAAAGAAAGTAAACAAAGCAATCCCTGACATTGAGCATCCAAATATTAGTAATTGCCAAGGGGAAAAAAATGATGACATTTTCATGCGACAAGAAATAATTGAGAAATAAACAAATGTACTAAATTCAGTCACACATCAGAACTTTATTAACCAGGTAGGTTCTGATGAAATCCGCTCTCAGCTTAACAGTTGGGCTATTTTTCGGTATTTTAATATACCAGGTCTCTGGTCTGGGGGAACAAGTATATGACAAGCTGATGCCAAAGGTGTTTATGAGCTGTGTGATAAAATAACCTGCACTTATTGTGGTCCGAGAACAACGTATAATGTCTATGTACGGTATTTTAGAAAAACAACTTTGAAATGACCTTAATTAGAAATCTCTTTAAATTTGGTCTTTAGCTCCTGTGCAGATCTTTGTATCTCCATGGTAACAGACTACAAACATACAGCGTAGTCTGATCCTGCTATTTTAGATGTACGGTAATTGAGCTAGAAAAATGGATGTAAAGGTGGTCAAATCCGAGAAATCTCTAAAAGCACCCCTGGTCTCTCCCTGTTTTTGACTAGTGTATGGCTGGTCTCCGTTGTGCAGACCACATAGCAGGAGGACATTTTAGGTGTACCAATCCTGGCCCCCTTATTTCCTACCTAACGTCCACATACATGAGACATGTTTAACACCACATGATCACGGAGAATGATTCTGTTAATCCCCGTCCTCATTTTGAGGTTGTCTTTTTCTGTGGCTTAGTTCACTATGGAAGAATAATACATTTCGGATTACGTTTCTCTGCGTCTCCTGTTTTGTCTGTATTAACTGCCTAGGCTATAGGTACGTCCATAGAATCCGTACTTTTGATGTTAAATCTGCTCAACATTTTTATTAAATATACTAAAAGTAACAGATCCTAGAAGATTAACAGTGTATAGCGGCTGCAGATTTACTATGTTGCGGTGGATATAAATAGCTCGTAAAGTGACAGTTTAATAATCATCGAGGACATTTTAATAAAACCCATCTCTTGTTCTGTAGCTGTGAGACTTGTCATTTCTGTTCCACATGTGTACCTTATTGACTAAGTGGCGGATTTTTCCTCACTAGGGATGTATAGCAAAAAGATGTTAAAAGAAACGTTTTCTGTACAATCAGTTGTGTGCTGTGGGAAATTAATATTTTATTTGGCCTTCTACAGCAGTTCTTTTTTGATTTACAGTGGGAAATAAGTAGTTAAAGGAGTTTTCCACAACTCAGACAACCCCTTCTGAATCCCTGTGTTTCCCACTAGTAAAATAACAATACTTATCCTCCTCTCCGGTGCTGGCACTGTTGGCACAGGCTCTCCTGGGGATTATGTGACATTATGTCACGCAATCCCTGCTGCCAGTCAGCACTCTCCTTCCCTATGGACCAATCAAGACATCCTGAGGAAGTGAGAGAACAGCCGCAGCTCTCACTTCCTCCAGATGTAAATGACGTCCGTGCGAGAGGAGAATGAAGGCTTTGCTGATTGGCCGCAGTGATTGTTTGTCATGCAATCACTGGGAGAGCCAGTGCCAAAAACGCTGGAACGGCGCCAGCACCATAGGCAAGTATAAGTGGTATTATTTTATTTAACAGGGAAATATAGGGATTCAGAAGCGTTTGTCCTAGTAGTGGACAACCCCTTGTAAGAGTTCACTCTGTGGGTTCTCCTCTGCCTAATATATGTATAGCGGTTCTTGTTAAGTTTTGCTTTTCTTCCATCTATTCTTGTGGTTTATGGATTGTCCACTACCATTCTCTTCCTCCCATACTGGCGCTTTTCCAGCACCGTCTGCATTGGGTTTGCCAGTGTTTGAGTGACATTGTTATGTATTAATGCATGAAATGGACCAACAGTGCCTATTCTTTATTCTATCCCATAAATCTTTGGTACATCTCCACTTACTGTATCTGTCTCCATTTAAGGTTATGAGTTCTTCTCTTTTGTCAGTTTTAGCCGTGGTCAGGAAATTTCATGTAATATCTTCTTTTGTTTTAGAGTGCCCCTGAAAGTGGAGCAGGCCAACAATGCTCGAGATGCCCTGGCAAAGGCAGTCTACGGCAAGCTCTTTGATCATGTGGTTAACCGGGTAAACCAGTGCTTTCCATTTGAGAGTTCCTCCTATTTTATTGGCGTCCTGGACATTGCTGGCTTTGGTAAGTGATCCTAATTTCTATATATTTTTTTATGAATAAATTTAATTCTTTTACTAAGAATATGATAAAACATAGACTAAGATCATATTCACATTGAGATTTTTTGCTATCCTATTTTGATTTGTTGCCAAACATTGGTAGGTGGCAGACACTTCTGTTAACACTAGTATCCCACGGACATGGCATAGTGATAAGAAGAAGCTTATTTTTTTGACTGTTGACATTGGGGTACAATTGGGCTACCCCCATATACTGTAAGTTAGATTATTGGTGGATCCTATAAAATCTCTCATTATGTCATGTGCGTGACCAGTCTTAACCACCAAACACGACCATATCAGACTATGGCTTTCGATATCGCACCCTGTGTTATTCCGATGGCTTCCCTCGAGTATATCTCGCAGCTTTGTGACTCGTATGTCTGCACTACATGCTTTATTTCCCCAAGTACATTCCCTTTCACACTCATTCCTTTTCTAATATTATGTTTCCGTTTTCTCATTCATGTCATTCTTTCTATTGCATTTTTCAGCATTTTATCTATTGGTTCAATTTCACGTAGCGCCACCGGAATTGAATTTACCTCTTCTACCTCTCTCACAAGTCGTCCTTTTCTAGACTTATCATTTAGCAGGAGCTGAGAAATTAACTTATAGTGTTCTTGGGGTAATTTTGTGAACTATCCTTTAAATACTGAAATTTACTTTACAGAACATTGCTACAGCTTTAGATATTTCATTCCTGGGACAGAAAATTAGTATTTTGAGTATATTTTGAGTATATTATGCGCTATACATCTTCCGGAGGGAAGTTCAGAAAGCAAATAGCCAAATAAAGTACATAGCAAAAAAACAAGTGTTTCCAATATATCTCAGGTAGTAGGAACACTCGGCTTTTCTTTACTAAGCATATTTGGACACTGGAAAATTGAAGCTATACAGTATACTATTGGATGAAGGACTATGCAGCGATATTTCTTTGAGAGATCTCTAATTTCTGTTTGAGGCATCTATCAAATCCGTTAGCGAAGTTTCAGCTTCTATCGGCTGCAATAACACATTTTGCCAGCCAAAGTTCACCAATATCAATTTGAGGTGAAATAAAATGTTCTCATTGACAGTCAATCTAAAATAAATGAAGAAATGTTGTACATCACTGATTCAAGCACAAATGTGACCGTTTTAGGGAGTTCCAAGCAGAACTATTGCCCCATTACATCATTCCTGTTTTCGGAAAGAATTTCCTCCTTTTTTTTAGTGGCATTAGTATTTGCGCTTTATTCTTTATATGTTTTGCTCCACTTTTTAAGTTGCCTTTTCTATTATTAGTAGTAGTAGTATTCAACGACTGTGCTTGTCCAGATGTTTTTGGCACATTTTTGTAACTTTTTAAATCATTTGCAACCTTTGGTGCAGAAATGTTGCAAAAATTGGTTCACACCTTCAGCATTTGGTGAATTTTTTACATCAGTATTTGTAAGCCAGAACAAGGAGTGGAACAATCAGAGGAAAATTATAATAGTAACTTGTCACCACTTCTGCATCATCCACCCATTCCTGGTTAAGGCTTACAAATACTGAGGTGTAACCAAACACTCACCAAATACTCAACGTGTTCACGTGGACTGAAGATGAAGAGCATTTTGGATACACGCCAAATTCATGAACAACGCATGCCGTTTTGAGGAATTTGAAAACAAGACTGTGTTGCACAGTCCTAACAAGGGTAAAATATTCAACGACCATATTTGCCATTAGCCCCCAAATCCCCTGATGACGTCATATAGGTGAAACCTGTTGGGGAGGCTATGAGCTAACAATTTTAATAGCGACTGCAATTGTGTGTTATAAGGATACTATCTTATGGACTGCAGTCATGACAGGGAATATAATCCAATTACACGAATATATAGAGCTAATCTAATAGCAAGGAATAAATACATCAGAATAATAATATAACAATAGCCCTTGTGCTTTTAATTGTTAGTTATTGTGCCTTATTAATAATTTATATAATTTATTAAAAGTTAAAGCAGTTGTTCACTACTTTAACTTCTTCCAATCAGACGTCGATGACCTATCCCAACAATAGGTCATAAATGTTAAACACCCGGCACCCCTGCTGATCAGCTGTTGGCGGCCGCCGGATCTGACCAGGTACGGAGCTGCTCCGTCTACTGTATAGTGACTATGGCTAGGTACTGTACATCCACCCCCTATTTATTTGAATAGGGGTGGATGTGTGGTAACTGCCAACTTTGTAACTGGTCCATTTTGGCCGCCAACACCGAGATCAGTTGGGATGCCAGGTCTCGTAACCCCTCTGATTAGGCGTTGATTACCTATTCTAAGGAAAGGCCATCAGTGTTAAAGTATTGGACGGCCATTTTATCTAAAGGACCGTGAATTAGTTATTTCTTTACCTAAGGCAAATATAGTTGTTGTATTTTGAATAATTTGGCACTAAAATGACATTGAATATCACAAGGCAAAAAGAAAAGTGATTTCAATAAATTGTAAATGACGAATCTGGCAAAGGAGGAATTTTTGCAGATAAATTGCAGCTATTAACTTAAAAAACTCTTAGTTGCTTGTGCAAATTTTTAAAAGTGTTAATGTACAAAAACAGACAAAATCAGGATATCATATGGATGTGAAAAACAGACATACAGATGAGACACAGAGGGAACAGGGATGAAAATCATCCTTTTTTTTGCACATAAAATTTGGCCATTTTTCATAAACTTTATTAAGCCCAGCCTTAAAGCAATGTCAGCGATGGGTAGGGTAATAAAACCCACGTGAAACAGTCCTCTAGCCGCATGTACGCTTAAAGGGAGCTTGTCATTATAATAATGCAGTCAGATCTGCATGCAGCATGTTATAGAGCACGGGGAGCTGAGTAGACTGATAAATAGTTTGTGAGATAGGATTCAGTATAACTTATAATGATTTCATTCTCTGCTCTTTCTGGGATTTTTGGTCCAGTGGGCGGTCCTATCAGTGACTGACAGCTATCTTAGTATGCACGCTTTTAGAAACAAAGCTGTCAGTCAGTGATAGGACCGCCCACTGGACCAAAATCCCAGAAAGAGCAGAGGTGTAAATGATTAAAACCCAAGTTACACTGAATTTTTTCTCACAAAACTACAGTATATATGAATCTACTCCTCTCCCCTTGCTCTATAACATGCTGCCTCTAGATTGGCCTGCTTTTTCGTGGTTCCAGGTTCCCGTTAACATGGCAGTGAAACTGAACTTTGATCCAATACGATGCTAATGTGTAAGGCTACTTTCACACTGGCGTTTTTTTTAATACGTCGCAATGCGTCGTTTAGGGGAAAAAACGCATCCTGGAAAGTTGTTTGCAGGATGCGTTTTTGCCCCATAGCGTAACATTACCGACGCATTGCGACGTATTGACACACGTCGCAACCGTCGTGCTACGGTTGCGCCGTGTTATGGCGGACCGCCGGGAGCAAAAAACATTAAATGTAACGTTTTTTGCTCCAGATGGACCACTTTTTCCGACCGCGCATGCGCGGCCGGAACTCCGCCCCCACCTCCCCGCACCTCACAATGGGGCAGCGGATGCGCCGGAGAATGCATCCGCTGCACCCGTTGTGCGGTGCTAACAACGCTAGTGTCAGAATCTCGGCCCGACGCAATGCGACGGGCCGAATTCCGACGCAAGTGTGAAAGTAGCCTAACAGTGCTGATAGGTTGCTGTGGTTTTAGGGGGCATAAAAGTGGCCTTTAGGCCCGCCATGTATGGAAGTTTGAAAAAGTATAAAAAATGTTTTAAAAAATCCTGTACGTAACTGGTATCTGCATCTGTGGCTACCCGTTTAATTAAAAGGACACTATATATATATATATATATATATATATATATATATATATATATATATATATATATAAATAAATACATATACATATATATAGTGTTCACTGTGAAAGAAACGAAAGAAAAAAAATCTAAGTAGTTGAATTTTGATCCTCGGATGTTGAGCGGGACTGTAGAGAAAAGCAATGCTGGACCCTGCCTAGTAATGCTGAAAAAAGCAGGATAATTGGTTGGGTTATTTGGCCATTTTTTAACAACTGTAAATGAAAGAAAATATTAAAGAAAAATACAAGACTCAATTTTGCTGTTCTCTGTTTTCAGAATACTTTGAACACAACAGTTTTGAACAGTTTTGCATTAACTACTGTAATGAGAAGCTTCAGCAGTTCTTTAATGAAAGAATCCTAAAAGAGGTAAGTGAATATTGTCTGATTTTTACCTGTGAAGCAGAAAGCAGAAAGCAAAAAGCGTTACATCAGATTAATTGCATAAATTATTGGGGCATCTGTCATCCCTGGAGTTGCTTCAGTTTATGTGTAGAATAGTAAATTTCTCACTATTAACAGTAAAAGTTATGATTATCACTGATTTGTTAATGGAATTAGTATATTTTAGTGACTTTTTTTTTTACTGTAGACATTAGATAAGATTTCTGATTCCACTGGCTTTGGGGCATTGGCTTGAGTAGCTTTTGTGTGGAGCTCTTCACGACTCTTCCCCAACAAATAATGTCAGGAAAAATAAACAACCAGTTGAATTTAATTGAAGTTGCTGACCCCTTTGTTCTTCTAACCACCAAAGGTGTCTGGTAGTGGCTTAAGGTTCATTGTCTCAGGTAGATTTCTGCCCTAAATGAGAACCAGTTTGACAATTGGCGCTCGGTTACAGGCCCAGTCAACCAGATCGATACCATGTGGTGATAGAATGATCTTTAATATCCCATACAGCATGCATTTTGTCTGTGGCAGCAAATCCCGCTTACACAGGCAGTTGTGCTGCCAGCATCAATGATTTCATGGCCCACATAAACCGATTGGTCAAATTTATTAAAACAACGCGTTTCAGAGTTGGTTCAGTTGTTTCCTCAGCTTCCTTTGTACCTAAGTTGAAAGGAGTTAAACCAACTCTGAAACGCGTTGTTTTAATAAATCTTGTCTTTTCCTCTGCCATCCTTGGCAGCACCTGGCCATCACCGCTGATCTCCATTCTTCTATCTTGGCCATACAGAGGATTACATGTAAGGTAACAATAGATAAAATATATTTAAACAAGCCTCACCGTGTAATAAGCAGAATGGTTGTTCTCCTCTTTGCCTGCATTGATCAAACAACCGCTGTACCGGTAATTTGTGCGAGAAAAAATGATTGGATCGGCATAAAATATTAATGCATGCATGTGTATGGGATGGGTCTAGACGAATAGCTTATTTGGTCATCAGCTATTGAAGGTGTATGGTTATGGTTACCTTTGTTATTACCACCTTTGGTTGTCCTGAGCAGTGGAGAAGTTAATAATTGAATTCCCTCGGTGTCTTGGGTAATCCCAACATTTTTACTAGTCTATGAAAGGATAATGTGTTTGAAATTGATTTTCTGGTGGTCTAGGATACCGCCCTTGCTTGATGGTCCACAGTAGACGACTGTATAACCTCCCAGTTATGTGTCCAATCTCCCACCAGAGATGTCATCATTTTTAGCTTTACTTGATCAGCACTGATCTATTAGTCCCTGAAACGGGTGGTGAAGCTCAGGCCTGCAGCATGTTTATGGCCCTCGACGACCTTTTATCTGGTCCCCGGGCAGATTCCCGAGGACCACAGTGCTTGGGTCGGCAACGTTATTTTGGTGACCGGCGGTCCATTAATTTCTTCTTGCTCTGTGAGCACGAGCACACAGTGTTCACTACTGAACGCTGAGGAGCTTGCAATGATAGACCAGTGTTAGCGTCAGGGCGTATTTTGTGGGCGGAGTTACCACGTAAAAATTGTACGGCCCCCGAAGAATGGTATAAATATCTACATGGTCCTTGGCAGCAATAGATTCCCCATCCCTGTACTAATTGGGTCAAAGAAACCAGTGCACGTATTGTCTGATTTTTCTAGAATTGTTGTAAAGGAAACAATCATGAGGTCTAGCTAGACCAGCGTCTAGTCCAAAAATACAGTACGGTATGTTATGTAGACCATTTGTGCATGTGAATACACATCTCTACCAACCTTGTTGCCTGAAATATTTTCTCATCATTACTGTGCCTCTTCATCGTTTGCTGCATACAACTGGGAATCAGAAGATAAATGTCGCTATGAATGCCTATGAGCATTTTGTAGAGCAGCTGATACAACAGTGGAGATGGCTCCTGTTACGTGTGCCTAATCTACATTTATGGAAATAAGCCTATGGATCTATTATACATATGTATATTACCTTATGTGTAAATTGTACAAATGTTTCCTGAAAATTGGCATTTTCCCTGCTTTTCAGCATTTAACAGAATTCTACGGAAGGGGTATCCAGTATTGCTGAATTAGAATTCTATAGACTTTACCAGGAAATACGTTATTTTTATGGTTTATTAAATATTGCAATGTAAAAAATCCTGGAATTTCTATCATTGCTTGAAGCTCTTCCTCTTAGAAATAGGGAAAATGTTAGATAATTATGGAAGGCAGGCATTTTTAACCTCCAGACCTTTTGTCCTGGTCAGGCATTACAATACAGATGCTGTTTGCAGAGCCTGGTTAGGACCAATGGACTACAGTATTTCTTGCCTAAAAGCGCATCGCAGCTGTCGTCTTACTCCATTTAGAAAATACCGTAGTTCTTTCATGGAATAATGACTGGTCTGATAGGTTCTTTCCGTGTTTGGTCAAGTTGTTACTGCAGTGGGATGGCGCAGGCTCAGTAACTGAGCCTGCGCCATCTAAGATGAGTTTCCACTGCACATAACCGGTTTCCTGGGTGTATAACTTGATTGCCACTTTCAATAGAGGTGCTGCTCCCTCTGTTTCTTGATCAACCCCGTGACAATATATCATCATGGTAACTGTGGGTAGAACAATGGCCCCAATAGCATGATCTTGCTACATTTATCAGACCCTGACAATGGCAGGGCTTAATATATTGTCTGTTAGTTACATGCTGAGAAACATAATACTTCAATACAGAGTTGTGCTTGTATGTACCCTCACCAATATCTAGGCATTTGTAGGCTCCAGGAGGCACCCAAATCCCACCGACAGATATCGGAATGAAATCCTCAGATCAGCTAACAGTCACGGTACTGTTGACTATCATATGGAGAATTGTGCAACTCTACAATGATATGCATCGCCAGACCATCCTGATCCCATCACCAAACCGGTCATGTTGGATAATGGTGCAGGTGACATAATGTTACACATAACGTCTCTGAACTCTTGTCACATGTTGAGTGTAAACCTGCTCTCATCTGCGAAGAGAATAGGTCACTGATGGCAGACTTGACAATTCTAAGGTTCTCTGGCAAAAGCCAATCGAGCTTCATAGTGCTGGGCTATAAGCACAGCTTACACTATAGAACATTGGATTTTCATGCCACCCTCATATAGTCTGCTGCTGACAATTGCTTAGAAACATGCATGCCAGAAGCTTGCTGAAGGGCATCTTATAGGGCTATGACAGGGTTATTTTACTTCTCCTCATGCAAAGGAAGGGAGGGAGTCCTTCTGCCATCCTACATCTCACTTCGACTCTTCTTATGTAACTGCCCATGTCCTGGTATATGCTTCATGTTCTTGAGACTGTGTTGGGAAATAAGGCAAAATGTTCAACATGAATGTTATGTGGGTTAGAATCAGGAAGGATAAGGAGAGAGTAATTGTCTGTGGTCACCTTTTTCCCTTTGGACATTGTCTTGCTGTTACCTCTCTAGTTGTCATTTAAATGTCCACCAAAGCAGCTGACATTCATTCACAATTGCATAATTGGACCAATATCCTGAAGATTCTGACAGCAGTTTTTTTTTTTCTTTGGAATTTGAGAGCAGCATGATGTAGTGGCAGAGAGCCTGAATCCAGCAAAATGTCACTTAGGACTGTTTGATGCAGTTTTGATAGAATCCCTGTTTTCTCTACTGTAGCTGTCGCAGTGGAGAGACACTGTCAAGCTGTGTGAGGGAGAAGCAAGGTGCACAACAACAGGAAGAGGGTGGGGGAGCCAAACACTAGAAAGGTGGGAGTGGAGATCCCTAGGCAGATCTGAAAGCACCCTGCCTGGCCTAACGTCTCTAAATTGGTTCCACACCTATCGATGAGCAGGAACCTAATCCCTGACTGCCTCTAGCGATAGACCCTGGATAGGGAGGGGACCGGGTGTCGCTTGTCAGCCCCCACTACAACTAAAGACTAAGGAAGACAAATGAGGGAAAACATTTAGCTTGAGATGACACAAGAGAGTTCACACCAGCAATGATGCAAGAGGTTTCAAGAAGAAACTAGTCGACTTCTAGCACTTCCAACAGGCAGAGGTAAATAGAGCTTTCACCTGCACCTTGCTGAAGCAACTAAAGGTATTTAAACATCCAGCAAAGGTGTGTTAATCAGCAGCAGACGGTGGAGAACACCACTAGATCCTAGAAGGAGAAGGATATCACTCCAGAGCAGAGATGCAAGATACAGAATGTGCCTGCAGAGCCAAATGCAATGACCTTCTACAGCAGAATCAAGATTGACTGTGATACCGGACACACCCGTGACAGACCCACACCACTGATTTGCACTTTCTGTGTACACTGTACATTTTCAGTAAGCTGCTATGGGGGCATGGTTACATAGATTAGCCCGACTGGCTAGTTCGTGACACCTAGTCCTGCAGTGATAATCACCTGACTGAATTGAAGCTATAGCGAGCTGTTAAGCAAGTTATGCTTCCCTGGAATCTGGGTGCCCCTACATTATACTGCTCTTAGAATAAATAGCAAAATCCTACTGACAGGTTCTCCCTAATTCACTTGGTTTTATAATGTGATGTTCAAATGCTCCTCCATCCATACACACACACACACACACACACACACCAATTTTCTAAGTAAATATATTTATAGAGGTGACATCGATATGAAATTCTCACCAAATGTTGCTAACAACTCCTCTAATCCACACAGACAAACAAATGAAACCATAGATGTCCATAAATTGTTATGTGTAATGATGAGAAATAACACATGGAAAAAGTATTGAACTTGCTTACTTAATACTGAAAAGTGTTTTATTCTTCGTCTAAAAACCTTTGCTGGTGATGACTGCTTCACGACGCCTTATGTATGGAGAAATTAGTCGCATCCTTTATTCAGGTGCGATTTTGGCCCATTCTTCCACACAAACACTGTTGAAATCCTGAAGGTCCCGTGGGCTTCTTTTATGAACTCTGAATTTTAATTCCTTCCATACATTTTTTGGGGATTCAGGTCAGGTGATTGGCTGGGCCATTCTAGCAGCTTTATTTTCTTTCTCTGAAACCAAGTGAGAGTTTCCTTGGCTGCTTGTTTGGAATCATTCTCTTGCTGAAATGTCTACTCTCATTTAATCTTCATCATTGTCGTAGATGGCCGCGTATTTTTATCAAGAATGTCTCGGTACATTTGTCTATTCATCTTGCTTCAATTATATGAAGTTTGCCAGATCCATATGCCAAAAAAACAGCCCCACACCATAATGTTCCCATTTCCAAGCTTCACTGTTGGTATGGTCTTTTTTGGGTCATATGCAATTTGGCCTTCAAAGATGGGGTGTATTATGGCATCCAAAGAGTCCAATTTTGGTCTCCTCTAACCAGACTATATTCTCCCAGTACTTCACAGGCTTGTCTAAATGTTGTTAAACAAACTTTAAACACACTTGAACATGGTTTTTATTCAGCAATGGAGTCTTCTGATAATTCCTTTTGCTGACCTGTCTGAAATCTTGCGGGTAGCATGTGGCTGTGGCTGGTTTATGCTGAAATTATGTTCTTTCCATTTTCCAAAATTATGGCCCCATCAGTTTTCAATGGAACATTCAGTAGTTTTAAAATTCTTCTGTAACCCATGCCATCAGAATGTTTTGCAACAAGGTTGCGAAGGGCTTGAGACAGCTCACTGGTTTCAACCATCATGAGATGTTTCTTTTGTGACACCTTAGTAATGAGACACCGTTTTTTTTATAGGCAATCAGTTGAACCAGCTGATATTTTTCACTAAGGGGCAGGGTTTATTATTATTATTATTATTATTACTACTATTATAGCACCATTTATGAAAAGGGGTATGCTTAGCAAAAAACAAGTACAATTATCTTGAACAAAACAAGTCACCAACTGGTGACCTGTCCACGAGGGCTAACAAGCTTGAAGGATTGCTTCCTAATTACTGATAGATTTCGGCTGGTGTCATGACTATCCATGGCTTTTTGCACCTTTTTTTCTTCAAGTGTTCAGTACTTTGTCCCTGTGTCATTTCTCATTGTTACATATAACTTAATTTATGGACATCTATAGTTTGATTTCTTTGACTGTGTGGACTGGATGAGTTTTTGCCGACATCTGGTAAAAAATTCATGTCAATAGCACCTTACGGAATATATTTTGAGAATTAGTGATGTGTTTAATATATATGTGTGTGTGTGTATATACTTGTACTTTAGCTTGTGCAGCAGTTTGCATTAGACGTGTGGAAGCTCTTGCTTAATAAATTACCCCTGCAATGTATATGTAAACCTTCCTGAAGCCCCCATACACAGTAGATGGCTATCAGCTGAATTATTGCTCATCCAGCAGCTATGTCTCCTGAATCCTCCATACTTGGGATGCTCTGTTCTTTGTCCATGTGTGCTCTTCTGATTCTTATCTGTGTCTCCTGTTGTATTTGCCACTTTCCTTATTAATCCTGCTTTATTTTCCAAACTTTGTTTTCCAGTTCACGCTTCCCCTTCTCTCTGGTAATTTCGTGCTCTCCTTCCTACGTGTATATCTTCATTAATATTGTTTTCCTCGTTGCTCTTGGCCACCTTCCTTCGTCATTAAGTGCTTCTTCCTCCCACAAACTTCCCTAACATCTCACCCTATTTTCCCTTCTTGCCACTCAGTCCTTGCATACCGAGCACTTTGTCTCCTCCACGCTTTTGCCCTATTCTGTTTTTCATAATGGAACATGGTTGTTATGTACTAGGCACAAGTAATATTACTCCGTGGATTTCTCAGCCCTTTGTAAGTTTTATATAACGGACCCTTTTATACTAGAACCTGGCAGGTTGAAGATATCAGGAACCGATCTCATTGCTGTCATTCCTGTCTATCACAAGACTAATTTTAAGGCGCTGAGTAACTTGGAGAATGGACTCTGATTTGGTACCTTGCTGTAAACATCCTTGTCATCTTGGAATCGGTGAGGCAGTGACACATTATACACTTGCTTTAGCGGATAAATCAGACAAATGTCATGTTAGGCTTTCTTCAATTCATTCGCTTAGTCACTGCTGATGGATATAAATGCCGAGGTGGTAGGAGTCTTGTGCTGAAGCTAAAAAAAATCACTTCTTCACTCCAGTGAAGATGACAGCTTTGCTGATGATTAAAAAGTATACATTTCGTACAAGTTTAGGTTTCGGTCCAGATTTTCACTGTTTACTCTTGATATATTTCACGCCATCAATCTTTAACTAACTGGTTTTATATTAATAGTACATTGCGTTAAAAGGTCTTCAGGTTGCCTACTAACGACTTCCTGTTCGAGTGACTACTTGTTTGGTATAGCGGACGCGGTAACATGAACTCTGTAACACAGATCTGTATTTGGTAAATGACGTAGACAGTGCCATATTTATAGCTATGAGTTATACCTCCCCATCTCAAATAAATGGAGTTAGAGATGGATGATTGGAGCCTTTTACTCTCCCAATACCGTTATGAGCCTAGTTGACCGAATAAATGGTTGTCCATCTCTAATTTTTATTTATTTTTATAGGCGTTGCCCCCTTCTCAGTCTCTGTTTTCTCCTCGTAAAATAATAACCTCTACACTCCCATCCGGTGCTGGCGCCGTTCCAGCGGTGTGGCACTTGCTCTAGCAGGGATCGCTGCGGCCAATCAGCGGCCACTTCACTCTCCCCACCTTCAGATGAATTACATACATCCGGAGTAAGTGAGAGAGCAGCAGCTCTCATGTCCTTCTGAGAGAGTGAATCCAGTACTGGTTGGCCACAGGGATTGTGTGACATAATAATGCTATGCAATCCCGGGAGAGCCAGTGCCGACACCACTGGAACGGCGTTGGCATCGGAGGTGAGTGTCATGTTTTACAACTACTACTACTTTACAACTGCACTACTCTGACTACCCCTAGAACACTTATAATACTTCAGTCAATCACTGTCCACATACCTATTTTTATGAGAGACCTAAACTATATGTATCAAGCTTATAGAGAACCCAACTCCACCAAGTGGATAAGTTTTGGTTATCTTGTGTCCCCAATGTTAGACTCCAGTAGAGCAGGCATGTTCCTTCTGATTTCAGTATGCTTATATGAAAGCTTATACCATAAATTGTTAACACCATTTCAGTGTCATTCATATTTAATAGACAGTACATTAATTTTACTACTTGGAGGCATATTCATCTACCGGAAAGGCAAATATTATTCATTTCACGCTATGCACGCAATTAGCATGATGTCTTGTGCTGATGTTTCATTTGTAACTGTGCTGGTGATAAATGATTTTTATTTGCATAAAATCGTGGGGGTACGGTTGTCATTTTGTCAACATACAGGACTCATTGTGTCACATCTAAATGCCCACTGTGAAAGTAATGTGGCCAATGCTGATACTGAAATATGGCGTGTTCCACAGAGCCGCAGTGTTAGGCCAGAGATGTTCTCCTGGATTTCTATCCTTACCTTGCCTCGGTGTAGCATTGTGCCGGAGCTTGGATATTGGAAAGCCATTGGCCACCGCACAATGCCTGGAAGCTGGATGCAGACACAAATGTAGTTAGACAGATTCTACCTGCGCTCTGGAAACGAAACAATCTGCTCTGTGACCGTTCGGCTCAGGGCAAGAATAATACGTAAATTATTAAAATGACAATACATGGAGAGCAGCACTTGAAGAATGGAAGACTCATACTGATTTTATTCCAGCTTGTATTATGCAGCAGTATTAAAATTTCATGTGGTATGCAAATCCGATCTCCGGTAAATGATAGAATTGTGCGCGTGCCTGAAATACTGACTGCGATGAGTGAACGTAAGCCCAACAGCACACAATATGTATATTTTTTTTGTTGACTTTGATTAACCTTTGGTTTTTTTTTTTAGTTATTTTCTAGTTTTATTTATTTTATTTATTTGTTGTCATTTTTTGCTACGGCATATTCAAACGGAATATACTTGTATAGTCATTTACTTTATTGTTTTTACATTTTGGCGAGGTCACACTCTACAGATGACCTCCTTACAAGACATTATAATGTTGTTTTTGCGGTGGTGCCACCACCTTTGGTGATCAACAAGTAAATGGCACAAGTTGGATGCAAACTGTGCTTGTAAGGGCATATAAGCCTGGCAGTCGTCACAGTCTGGGTGAAGGCCACATTGCAAAAAAAAGTATACTTTGTGACACACATATATTTTTTCTTTTTTAGCCGTGGCTCTTTGTATATCTGTGGTAGGCCAGGGTCACACTTGTGAGCGCAATGCGAAAAACTCGCGCCTCAATACCTGGCACTGCCGCCGGCACTCATCACCGGAGCGTTCAGCTGCATAGAAATACATGCGAGTTTCTCACATTACACTCACAAGTGTGACCTCGGCCTAAAGGTACCATCACACTGAACGATATTGCTAGCGATCCGTGACGTTGCAGCGTCCTGACTAGCGATATCGTTCAGTTTGACACACAGCAGCGATCAGGATCCTGCTGTGATGTCGTTGGTTGGAGCAGAAAGTCCAGAACTTTATTTCGTCGCTGGCTCTCCCGCAGACATCGCTGAATCGGCGTGTGTGATGCCGATTCAGCGATGTCTTCACTGGTAACCAGGGTAAATATCGGGTTACTAAGTGCAGGGCCGCGCTTAGTAACCCGATGCTTACCCTGGTTACCATTGTAAATGTAAAAAAAACCAAACACTAAATACTTACCTTCCGCTGTCTGTCCCCCGGCGCTGTGCTTCTCTGCACTGTGAGCGCCGGCCAGCCGGAAAGCAGAGCACAGCGGTGACGTCACCGCTGTGCTTTCCGGCTGGCGCTCACAGTCAGTGCAGAGAAGCACAGCGCCGGGGGACAGACAGCGGAAGGTAAGTATTTAGTGTTTGGTTTTTTTTTACGTTTACGCTGGTAACCAGGGTAAACATCGGGTTACTTAGTGCGGCCCTGCGCTTAGTAACCCGATGTTTACCCTAGTTACCAGGGGGATCGGCATCGTTGGTCGCTGGAGAGCTGTCTGTGTGACAGCTCTCCAGCGACCAAACAGCGACGCTGCAGCGATCGGGATCGTTGTCTGGATCGCTGCAGCGTCGCTAAATGTGACGGTACCTTTAGTCTCTGAATCATTCATTTGATAGTTTTTAGGTGAAACGTATCTGCATAGTTGCTGATTGATTGAGAGACTAAGGGTAAGTTCTCACTGGGCGTTTTTGTTACGTTTTTTGTGTTAATTTTCAGCTCCTTTTTACGGTACCAGCAAAGCCTATGAGATTTCAGAAATCTCACGCACACACATTGTTTTTTTGTGTCAATATAATTTTGTGCTTTGCTGCATTTTTTGGACATAGAGCATGTCACTTCTTTCAGCATTTTTCACCTATTGACTTGAATGGGTGTTGAAAAAACGCTGCCAAAACGCAGGTATCTTTATTTTCGCGTTTTTGCTGTTGAAAAGTCAAGGACATCAGCATGGACAAAGAGGAAAAAAAAGCGCCAATAAAACCCCGCAACAAAAAACACCAAAAACGCACCTAAACCTGCGTTTTTGCCGCAGCTTCTTTCCTGCCAAGAAGATCAGGTTTTAGTGCAGAAAAAAAAGCCGCAAAAATGCCCTGTGTGAACTTACCCTAACACAGTTGTTGCTAGTTGGCAGGGAGCTGTCAAAGGAAAATCAGGAGAGCTGCCATGGGCATGAACAAGATCACTCTCTGTAAAGAAATTCCTATTACTTTATGATGTTACTTCCTAGAATAAATCACCGAAAATACCAATATTTCGTTCATTCTTCCAGCTGTGAAAATTTCAGGGCAATACTCCTTGAGAAAAACTGTGCAAATGGCTGTCAGCCAGAAGAGAGTACTACCTAGTGCAGCCTATCCTGTAAGCTAGTTTGCATCTTAGGCATAGGAAAAATATAAAAAAATGCATAAAAGGGAAACTGTCACCAGGTATTTGCTAATATATCTGAGAGCAGCGAGACTTAGACCCAGATTCCAGTGATGTATCACATACTGGGCTGCTTGCTGTACTGATGATAAAATTACGGTTTTCTCTGCTGCAGATCTACCAGTTCTCTGAATGCTGAGCTCTGTATAACCCCGCCCACACCTCTGATTGGCAGCTTTCCATGTACACTGTGCATAGGCAGAAAGCTGCCAATCCTTAGTGTGGGCGGGATTAACCTGAGATCATGACAACAGGTTGAACAGTGAGCAGCCCAGTAGTGACACATTGCAGAAATTGCAGTTTCTGTCTCTAAATTATGCTGCTCTCAGATTAGGAGTAAAACCTGCTGACAGAGTACCTTTAAATAAAGTTATACTTGGTGTTCATTGAACTGGTTAAAAAAAAACCCAGTTCTGAGCAGCACGATGGCTCAGTGGTTAGTACTGCTTCTTTGCAGCACTGGGATCCTTTGTTCATATCTGAACTTGAACAACATCTGTAAGTAGTTTGTATGTTCTCCCCGTGTTTGTGTGGGTTTCCTCCGAGTCCCCCGGTTTCCCCCAAATTCCAAGACATACTGATAGGGAATCTAGATTGTGAGCCCCAGTGGGGACAGTGGTGATAATGTCTGTACCGTGCTGTGAATTAATAGCGCTATATAAGTAATGTATAATAATTGCACCCTTCATGATAACTCTTTTCTTGCCTGTACCGTTGTTCTGCGTTGTGTGAAGTTGGGCAGCACCATAAATGCAGCTGTAATTGCCCGATCTATCATAGTTAAACTTGACGGGGGCCCAATATTACTGCCACTTTTTACACGGGTGAAACAATACTGATGATTGTGCGGAATACAATGTGACAGTTGTTAGTTTTTATTCTGAACTACAAAGCAGCCGAACTGTTAATGCGTTTGTTCACCTTATTGTGGAGCGGAGTGCATGAATCTAACACCGCTATTTGCGGGAAGATCCCCTTTGATCAGATTAAAGTGCCTATCAGGCTCAAGGCTTCTTGGTCTCTTGTAACGGCTGTGATCAAACGCATTTGTGAGTCTTTTTTTAGAGCGGCAGATGTGCCAGTCTTCAGTCCGCTCGGATTTTTAGACTTTTGGATTGTTTTTTAAATGATATCGCTATCTAACAGAAAAGTGAGATAGATCTATATAGTGCAAGTTGGGGTCGATGCTGTTAAACATAAGATTTCCGTTTTGTTTCTTGGAGTTATACTGGTTTTGTGTTTCTGTATTTAGGAGCAGGAGTTATATCAGAAAGAAGGTCTTGGAGTGAATGAGGTGCACTATGTGGACAACCAAGACTGTATAGGTAAGTGGATACGCACTCTCTAATAAAGAGGTGTTTTACAGGTGGTTCAAGTGCGCTATAAAATTATAGATGACACACTCCGCTAAAATAAAAAAAAATTTGTGGAAAACCCCTTTAAGTTAAAATGCACATTGGTTCAGTAATAACGTCAGATATGGCAAGTATTGATGAGCGAACATGCTCGGCTAAGGCATTGTCTGACCATGCTAGGGTGCTAAACGAGTGTCTTCGGCGTGCTCATAAAATATATTGGAGTCCCCGCAGCTGCATGTCTCACGGCTGTTCGACAGCCGCACCACATGCAGGGAATTCCTATTTGTTAGGCATTCCCTGCATGTGTTGCAGCTGTCTAACAGCCACGAGACCTGCTGCCGTGGGGACTCGAACGTATTTTTCGAGCACACCGAAGATACTGTTGGCACACAAGCATGGTCATTGGTGGCCTAACACATTTTGACTCTTCTTTGGCTATTCTCCCAGTCATGACTTTATCCTTTCAGACTTTTAGGGCTGTTTTAGATGTCCATGGTAATCAGTGCGATGTTGGATCGCAATACATAGGCTGGCCGCATATCTCCTGACCCAAGCGTCACTGCTTCATAGAAATAAAGGAAGCTATCACAATCTGGTCAGGAGATGTTCAGCCAGTCTGTGCATTGCGAGCCGACATCAGACCGATTATCACGGATGTGTGAAACAGCCCTGAGGGTGTGACTAAAGTCCCATTTCAGTAAGGCAGTGGTCCCCAACCTTTCTGACCTTGAGAGCCACATTCAGCTTAGAGAGAGGGTCGCGAGCCACATTCAGCACTGCGAGAGGGTCGCGAGCCACATTCAGCACTGAGAGAGGGTCGCGAGCCACATTCAGCACTGAGAGAGGGTCGCGAGCCACATTCAGCACTGCGAGAGGGTCGCGAGCCACATTCAGCACTGCGAGAGGGTCGCGAGCCACATTCAGCACTGAGAGAGGGTCACGAGCCACATTCAACACTGAGAGAGGGTCGCGAGCCACATTCAGCACTGAGAGAGGGTCGCGAGCCACATTCAGCACTGCGAGAGGGTCGCGAGCCACATTCAGCACTGCGAGAGGGTCGCGAGCCACATTCAGCACTGCGAGAGGGTCGCGAGCCACATTCAGCACTGAGAGAAGGTCACGAGCCACATTCAGCACTGCGAGAGGGTCGCGAGCCACATTCAGCACTGCGAGAGGGTCGCGAGCCACATCCAGCTCCCACCCCCTTCAAAGTAGTGTCAACCAAAGCTCCCATTACAGGTATAATTATAAACAAAGCTTTTCCACAGAAATCACTCCAGAGCAGTACACTGAGATCCAGGGGTTCCCACAATACCCCCTTTCAGTATTCTCCCAACACATTGTCACATCCAACTTTGAGCACCTCCTCTAACAGGTAGTACAGACCTCCAGCGTACCATACCTAAAACCTCTCTAAACCCCTAAGACCAATAAATGTGCATTCAGATCTGCAATTCTGTGTAGGGCTACTCACAAAATTCACCATTTTGAGATGTGGTCTTCATACCTGTTTGCTAGACCTGGACCTAATGCATCAAGCTGGCAGACAGTCGCGAGCCACAATTCATGGGGCCGCGAGCCACATGTGGCTCCCGAGCTACATATTGGGGAGCCCTGCAGTAAGCCAAAGAACAGATGAGTGAATGTTTATTCCTGATCACCACCACATGGAATAGTGGTAGTAGTGGCAGTGCAATCATTAGTCCCCCCCCATAGTGTTCATGATGGCTCCATGTAAAGGAAAAAACCCCTGCTCTGATGGATTTCCCATATATTATTGATTGTTAATCATCATGGGAAGACTATGTGCCTTTGGAAACAGACCTTAAAGTAGTAAAAAGCTAAAATTCTGGAAGTGATTTCTTGTGATACAAGTTAAATGACTTTGGAGTACGTTCAAAACGCGTTGCTTTCCATTTATTTGCCTTGGATGTAATTTTAACATTTATATGGAACCAAGAAAACCATTTTTGCCAGGAGATGGAATACACCCCCCATGTTTTTTCCGAGTTGCATGACTCGCTGGTAACTTTCTCCGTTTCAGTATTAGAGATGCTCGTAACGTTTTGTGCTGGAGCATATTCCTAATATAGATGAGTTCAGCGTCCTGACTGGAATAGTGAAATGCTGCCTTGGTTTTAATTTCCTTTCTCTGCTCCTAAGACAGATGTGCAATTCTCTTTCCAGAGATAATTATCTGGAGGAAGAAATGTTAGAATCTTAAAGCGTTCCTTTAACATTCCTGATGCTGGCAGCACAGGAACTTTGCCGCACTGTTTTGTGGCAATGCTGTTTTATGTGACGTACAAACCTGGTCCATTTTCTTCTACAGATCTGATAGAGTCAAAATTAGTGGGTATCCTGGATATACTGGACGAAGAGAACAGACTTCCTCAGCCTAGTGACCAACACTTTACATCCATGGTTCACCAGAAACATAAGAACCACTTCCGCCTTACGGTGAGAAACTCTCGTTTTATGACACAGGGGTAATTACTTTGCCCTGGGACAAACTAGACGATGCACATACGATAAAATCTATGTATTTCTTGTAAATTCTTGTAGTTTACCCTACACAGATAGTCAGTAGGCTTAGTGTATATATGTACCGCACTTGGATTGAGTCATCCGAACACAAAAGGGCACAGTATTATTTCTTATCTTCCTACAGGGTCATGGTCTTCAGCCAGTGGTGTGTAACCAAGATGTCTCCAGCTGAGTGGCACATCACAGGGCTCACGGCCTAACCATTATAAAATGCTTAATTGAGTTATAGAATACCAGATTTCAATGAAATATTTATCTGCAAATGTTTGCGCGTTCAATGGGGTTCTCCACTATCTCTATAAATTGATTATGGCTAACGAGGATTGGGGACTTGGATTAGCTTGCCCCATCTTGGATGAGCTTGCCCAACACAAGCTCAAAATGTCATCATAAGCTTAGAAATGTGAGAAATGTGTAATCTCCATAGTGTTACCTGCATACTGTAGTTTTATGGTATTACGTCACTGATTTATCAAGCTGTGTTTGATAGAATTCTGGCATAAAACTGTTCGAATTGTTAAAAAAATTTGAGACTTTTGACATTTTTACTCTGGTCTTGAATGATCCTGGACTATGTTTTATTAAGGGTAACCTCTCAAGCCATTCATGCTGCACAAACAATGGTGACCTGGCGTTTCTGAGAAAATACACATTGAACATCTGGCAAGGTACCATAACCGCCCTGGCCAACTGTTTCCAGCGCTGCTGCAGGTGATTGTCACTGTACACGTGAGGGAGAGACCTATCAATCAGAAGCAGTGCTGGGAAGAGTCCGCCATGGGTGGACCTGGAATTGCTATGCTTCCTTCAAAGTATATTTTCTCTGAAAAGCCATTACAAGCAAACTATGATTCATAGATGCCTGTGGTTTGGACAGTGTGAACCACCTGACAGGTTCCATTTAACTCTTGAAGTTTGTCATTATGTTACCCCAGTGATACAGAAGTATTTAGCGTTTTCCTCTGTGAGGCAGTAAGCGGTTTCCTATACGAGGGTCGTTATGTGGCCCCCAGGATGTGCATAGAAACATACTGTAGAGCCTTGTAATTACAGCCACAGCTATGGTTACAATGCAAAAATAAAAGGGAGTGTGGACTTCGTCAAACTATTTGACCACGTCAAATTTAGGAAAACCAGGCATATGCATTTATTTTTGGAGAGATCTGTAGGAAAGTAGTGGGACGGCTCTCTCCCTTCACCCCGGGTTTTGGGAGTGGCCCATGTCCACGATTCCCAGTTAAACTTTCAGATAATGGTTGGGTGTTTTTGTTTGCAAGCAGCAGAGCTGAAGGCTCTGTATATGCCTGTCTGTGTGAAGACTGAGCACAGGCCAGAGCCAGATAGCAAAGCCATTACCGAACCCGCAAAGTTACACGGTGGTGCAGTTGGCAACAGACTGATACAGACGTTCTGGCTGTGAACTGGATGATAAAGTTTGAATTTATTTTGTAAGTTGGCAAATAAAGATATATAAATTGAACTTTCTTGAGTTACTGCCTCATTATCGCGCAGACGTGAAAGCTGCTGCCTTACAGCTCATATACAGTAATATTTGATGGGTTTATCGTTTATCTCCTAATACTTATATAGTGTCTGATAGAGAATATTAGGTCTATCTAATTCCAACACTATTCCTTTTGGTTCAAGGGACTTTAGGTATGTCTGTTCTATGTTTGCCATCCAATTGTAAATTAGACAGAGGGTCCACTGTCACTAGGTAGCCCAAAGGCCCATTCCTGTTGAAGTCACCAGAGAACATACGACGTGAACTTCAATTTAAAGGGAACCTGTCACCAGAAATAACACTGTTAACTTGCAGAATTGCTGTTTGGAGAAATTGCCCTTTGTCCTCCCCGCTAGCATTCAGTCATAGGGCCAAGGCGGTTCAGTCACGCTCTGAGAGCACTTAGAACATTGGTGACCTGTTCAATACTCATTTCACCTGCTGTATATTCACAGTGTATAATTTATCATTTTTTTTTCTTATGGGAATGTATAGAAGACAAAAACAAATTGGTGTTTAGTATTAATCAGAAACAGATTTCTTTGATGTCTTATTGTAGTTTTCTGTATTTTCCTCTTCTTCCTTTCTGTCTGCTCTCACTCCCTTACACCCTTCTTACACTTGTCAAAGTTGTCATTCACTTTCCCTTCACTTATCTTTTCATCCCGTATTTAATCTCTGCTACTTAGCTTCAGGGTGCAGTCAGACAAATACATGATTTTTCTTGATATTCACGTCCTTTGTACAGGAGAGCCTAGCTGTGCTCATAAATCTAAAAGTTCTATGCGTGGGTGCGCTGAAGTGGCTCTGACTATTTGGTAATTTAATTGTGCATGATTTGTCCTTAGAATGTTCTGCTTTCTGTGTTTCGTGTTCATGATAAACTGCTGCGTATAGATTTTGTTTTTATGCCTCCCATGAGCCGTATCTCGAGATGTAAGCACCGTACTGTATGTTCAGCCAACATGGTGAGCGCACTTCATTGCGTTACCTTTTTATCTAGGCAAAACAAATGACAACCTTGATTTTCAGCATCAATAAAGAATCATTTCATGGCTGCTCTTTTGCCAATTAAATCTTTTCAGAAAAGCCTTTCTGGGAAAGCGCAGGCGATTTGAGCTTGAGTCTCGGCAGTGAGGAATGACTTTCTCCTCTGAAAGGCAAACATTTCACCTGACCATAAAGATGCATTTTAGGCTTGGAATAGCAGCGTAATAAATATGCATCATTGCTTTCTTGTTTTGCCGATGATGAATACTAGAGTTGATACGATTTATTACACATCTTCCATTTTTTTTTTTACTTGCACATGCAGGTAGCATTTTACTTTGCCACACTGTGTCACAAACAATTCCGCACCATGAAGTTATGAATGTCTGGATCATGCGTGTGTTGAAATATAATGGCGCAATTCAATTTATTCCTTGCTTTTATTGCAGATCCCGAGAAAATCTAAACTGACTGTCCACCGAAATCTCCGAGACGATGAGGGCTTCATTATCCGTCATTTTGCAGGAGCTGTGTGCTATGAAACCGTAAGATGAATTTTTGTGTTTATTTTTATTAACCACATAGACCAGTTTTTCATGATTTGGATCAATATGGATCAATCGGTTCCTGAAATGTGTTCATCATGATTTGGCTTTCCAGGGTTGGTACTTAGAAAGTCTCCAGCGCCATTTTGCCGGAGAGCGCCGGACGTTAATCTTTGCGTGTACCGCCAATTTGGCTGGAGAATGCTGGGACATAAATATGCGCAAGCGCCGCCCAGGGAAATTTTTAAAAGGAGTCTCATAAAAATGCAGCATGGCCGCAGCAGGGTCGAAGACCCTACCAACAGTTACCCAATGCATGAATAGGTTATTGAACCAAAACATCTAAGATGAATTAAAAAAGAACCAGGCTACGGATTTTTTTTCACTACAAGTATCCATTAACTCAGTATAACAGTGCCATTATAGCCATATATTCACTTTAACAGGTTAAATCGTGGTGGCCGTTTCTCTTTGACCCCTTCCCAATATGTGCCGTACATGTACTTTGCTGCAGTAGCTGTATTCACTCAAACTGCCGTACATATACAGCTTCACGACCACCCGGACTTGCACTGAGCGTTGCTACAATCAAATGTGGCTGCCAGCTCTATATGAGAGCTGGCACCCTGCAACAATGCGGGTTCCAGGTGCTCACCACAAATCTAAATAAATTCCTTCAGTGGTGTAGTTTAATGGAGTCACTTGTGGGGAGTTTCCACTGTTTAGGAACATTAGGGGCCTTCCAAACGCGACATGACACCCGCATACCATTCTATCAAGATCTGCGTTTCAAAACGTGACTCCTTCCCTTCCGAGCCCTTCCGTGTGCCCAAACAGTAGTCTTCCCCCTTATAATGGGGTATCTGCATACTCAGGAGAAATTGCACAACAAATTGTATGATGCAACTACTCCTGTTACACTTATAAAAATGCAAAATTTGGGCTAATATATATATATATATATATATATATATATATATATATACACACATACTAGATGGTGTCCCGATTCTAGCGCATCGGGTATTCTAGAATATGCATGTCCACGTAGTATAGTGCCCGGCCACGTAGTATATTGCCCAGTCACGTAGTATATTGCCCAGCGACGTAGTATATTGGCCAGTCACGTACTATATTGCCCAGCCACGTAGTATGTTGCCCAGCCACGTAGTATATTGCCCAGCCACGTAGTATGTTGCCCAGCCACGTAGTATATTGCCCAGCCACGTAGTATATTGCCCAGCCACGTAGTATATTGCCCAGCCACGGAGTATATTGCCCAACCACGTAGTATATTGCCCAGTCACGTAGTATATTGCCCAGCCACGTAGTATATTGCCCAGCCACTTAGTATATTGCCCAGCCACGTAGTATATTGCCCAGCCACGTAGTATATTGCCCAGCCACGTAGTATATTACCCAGCCACGTAGTGTATTGCCCAGCCACGTAGTATATTGCCCAGCCATGTAGTATATTGCCCAGCCACGTAGTATATTGTCCAGCCACATAGTATATTGCCCAGCCACATAGTATATTGCACAGCGACGGAGTATACAGCACAGAGCCACGTAGTATAGAGACTTAAAATAAAAAATAAACATATACTCACATTCCGAAGGCCTGTTAAGTCCTGCTATACTCACCATCACGTAGTATATTGCCCAGCGACGCAGTATATTGCCCATTCACGTAGTATATTGCCCAGTCACAAAGTATATAGCAGAGCCATGTAGTACGGTATATTGCCCAGCCACGTAGCATATTGCCCAGCCACGTAGTATATTGCCGTTGGAAGTCGTGCTATACTCACCGTCCGCTGCCTTTTCCGCTCCTCTGGACGCTCCCGGGACCGCTCCACTGCAAGCGGCAGCTTCCGCTCCCAGGGCTGGTGTGAGCAGGACCTATGATGAAGTAGCGGTCACATGACCGTGACGTCACGGCAGGTCCTTGTCGCACACCAGCCCTGGGAGCGGAAGCTGCCGCTTGCAATGGAGCGGTCCCGGGAGCGTCCAGAGGAGCGGAAAAGGCGGCGGAGGGCGAGTATAGCAGGTTTTTTTTTTTTTTTTTATTATTATTTTTAACATGACATTTTTACTATTGATGCTGCATAGGCAGCATCAATAGTAAATAGTTGGGGACACACAGGGTTAATAGCAGCGGTAACGGAGTGCATTACACCGCGGGCCATTACCGCTGCCATTAATCCTGTGTGAGCGGTGAATGGAGGGGATTACGGAGCGGGCGCCGGGCAGTGAGTGCAGGGGAGTAGGGGAGGGACTAATCGGACTGTGCCCGTCGCTGATTGGTCGTGGCAGCCATGACAGGCAGCTGCCGAGACCAATCAGCGAACGAATAACCGTGACAGAAGGACAGACAGACAGACGGAAGTACCCCTTAGACAATTATGTATATAGATTTTTTGTGACTTAACTCTGATAATTGTAAAACTTTCAGTATTTTCTTCAAATTTCCATTTTTTTTCTCACAAATAAGCGCAAGTTACATCGACGAACGTTTACCAGTATCATGAAGTACAATATGTCGCAAGAAAACAATCTCAGAATCTCTGAGATCCGTTGAAGTGTTCCCCAGAGTTTATTACCTCATAAAGTGACAAAATTTTGAATGGGTAGGAAGATGAAAACAGGCACGGGGTTGAAAGAGTTAAAGGACTTCTCTATTCAGAAAACAAACTGTTTTACTCACCCTCACCGAGCTCATTGTTGATTCTCCACCGCTGCTCATGGTGTCCGTTTTTATATGTGGCGCTGACGTCGCGTTAGCAGCGCTGCGGTGAATCTTTAAACTCAGCAGCTCATGCCGTTTACTCCGACAGAGCCACTGAGCTCAGTTATTGGCTGCAGCGCGGTCGATGTGACATCAGCACTGCAGACAATAACAGACACCAGGAGCAGCGGTGGAGACTCAGCACTGGACTCCGGAGAAGGTGAGTAAAGCACAGGTTTTTTTTTTTGGTTTTTTTTTGTAAGAACTTCATAAAAAAGAGAAGGGAGTAGATGGGGTTAAAAAAAAATTTGTGAAAACCCCTTTATGAATATGGTGGATTTTTATGAATCGGCCAATCACCAACTTCGTGGATCAATGTCCAGGGCGTTCTCTGAATGTAGTGTAACGATAAGTACCATAAAAGCTAAAGTGACTTGTTTATTGGGACGCACCCAGCACGAGGTCACAAGTGAGTGACCTCTACGTGTGTCAGGTCCACAATTGTCCCTTTAGTCTAAATGCAGGTGGCTATTACGCAGCCTTTGTGTACAGTGCCCCTCCTGCCCTCTTTGAGCTTCTATTTGAAGAACAGATGTGACATGTTGGAGCCTGGTGAAGGAGCCTGATGCATGTGATAATGTCGTGAGGAGCAGGGTCGAGACATGAGCCTACACAGGCAGCATGCTTGTCACGTCTCAGACCTGAACGATTCCAGACAGAAACTCTGTGTCCTGCGGAGGAGCACGTACAGCCGTCATAGGAAATATTGTCATAGCTGAAGGAATCACACTCTGCAATGAGAATGACAGCAAGGAACATAATTGTAACCCAATTTGTTAGAGCCTAATGACACTTTCGTCTCCCGCCAGTATGTCATAAGAATAAGTTATTATGCCAAGGTTGCCCGTTTTCCAATCTCTATAGCGAAAAATGTAAAGGCTAATGTAGTGTATAACAATAAAGCAAAATCTGCTACGCGAGATCCTCTTTCAAATTCTGCTTCAGAGAAAAATTTCCACAAGTTTCCTATTGCGTCCTCTCCCAATACAGACGCCACCTTTCTAAAGGTGCAGCTGACCACATACGGCTGAAATTCCACCCACTGCGATGGCCAGTTGCCGTATGATTTTGGTTTACAAAACTATTGGTGGACCGAACTTTGGACTCGGGTGCACTTCATCTTGACCTTGCACTTCAAATAGATTGATAATATAAGATATATCTAATTGGTCTTCTAGGCTTCTTATACATTTTTAGGGTAAAGGTTGTGGAAATATGACTTTCAGTGACTGAAATCCAGAAGGCAACATCACCAGAGCTGGAGATGTTGCGGTACTATTTAGGGATGTGTTTAGCGTTTAGGGCCCCCTTATTACGAGGAAGAGAAGATATAGGATTTTCCAGGATAACAATAAATTTAAGTGGCATTTCATGTGACTTGAACTGGATCTGCGCACTTTTTCCGCAACAGTCCGCCTTGTGTCAAGAGTGAGTCACGGACTTCGTAAATATGGCATTTGGCCAGAAACATGTATTTTTGCAATACAATTACATCAGAAAAGATGAGAAATATGCTGTGATGTTCGGAGTGTTACAAACGGCCATTTATTTTGAGAAGGCCACACTTGATCCAGACCAGATTTTTTCAATTCTCTTTAATTCTATATATGTAGGTCATTTGTGAGAAGACCGGAGCTCGATAAATCATATTTTACAACAGAATTTGGTTACTTCAGAGGTTTCGCTGTATTGAATTTCAGTCATTAATATACACCTTTCATTCTAATCATGACAAATGGCTTTCCTAATGCCCGTGACATCTTTAGCAGGATAATGTACCTTAACACACTGAAAAACTCTTATCACATTTACTGATGATGATGAGACAGATCCTATAACAGTTGCAATGAAATGAATGATAGCTCAGCTTCCATAATGCTCAAAATCTATTAACTGATTTTGGATTATATATATATATATATGTGTGTATGTATATATATATATATATATATATATATATATATATATATATATATATATATATATATATATATATATATATGTATATATATATATATATATATATGTGTGTATATATATATATATATATATATATATGTGTATATATATATATATATATATATATATGTGTATATATATATATATATAGTGGAGGGCACTGGCAGTGTCCTCCCAGTAGTCATAGACGGTACTGTCTCTTGCCTGTATATTGCTAATCTGACGCTTTGAGACTTAAGACAGACCATAGAGGAATAAAATGCAGAGTGAATTCTTAGAATCAAGATAAAGGCGGAAGAGAAACCAAGGGGAAACTGAACTTGCATGCACCGTATGTAAATATGTGCAAAATATGATGGACTAATATGATAATTATGATAACTTATTTCATTTTTGTATGATCCAAATAAAGCAGATCTGAAAAAATTCTAATTGTATTCTGTGTATGATAATTGGTGCCGCCATAAAGGTGCCTCATCACTGCTCTAAAGGCATGAAATATGGATGTAGGTCATGTGTATATACATTTTTAGTATCTCATATAGAATTATTGAAAAGTCACTTGTTTAAATATATGTTTTCATTTCCCTCTAGACACAATTTGTGGAGAAGAATAATGATGCTCTGCATATGTCACTGGAGTGCCTCATATGCGAGTCCAGAGATAAATTTGTACGAGAACTGTTTGAATCAGTCAATAATCATAAGGATTCCAAGCAAAAGACGGGAAAACTCAGTTTCATCAGTGTGGGGAACAAGTTCAAGGTATAATATATTACTGTAGTTATTGTGCACAGCTCTCAATTTTTACAGTGCATCAGATGTCCTGTGAAAATGATTCCAGTTCTGTTGCCCTGGTGCTGTGATGCTAGTTTTTATTCACTTTTCTAGGTTATAGGTCTGTATCAGCAGGAATAAACAAAACAAAAAAACAAAAAAAACGTAATCTGACAATCTTGGAGAGAATCTGTCAGCAGTGTTTTGCTGTGTTATCTGAGATCATTATGATGTAGGGGCAGAGACCCTGATTCTAGTGATGCATCACTTACTATACTGGTTGTTGCAGTTTTTATAAAGTCTCTGTTTTCTCTGTGGCAGATCTGCCAGTTCTCCAAATGCTAATGCTGTGTACACTTTCATAATGCTGCTAATCCGTGGTGGGGCAGTGTTACACAGACCAGGTGGACTATATGGCGCTAGACAACTAGTCCTCTAGTAATAATCTCCTGCTGATTAAACACTAATTTATTAAAATAACACACAGTTCAATATGTGATACATGTTTGGAATCTGGGTCCCTGCCCCTACATCATGCTGCTCTTGGATTATATAGCAAAAGCCTGCTGACAGATTTCCTTTAAGGCCCTTACAAAAATTAGACTTGCGTTAGCCAAAATGACCCCTATTGGCACTGCTGATTTCAGACTGCAGGTCCTTTTCTCATCATCATAATCCCCCACCAGAGGGTCTGGCAGTGGCACTCTTCTAGAGAGCAAAGGAGAGCTCAGTAGAGCAAGCGCTCCTGTGTATGGAGGAGTCTGGAGACAGTCATTACTGTGTATATGGGCCCTTTATCAATAGGCAATGCTCATGTGATTTCTTTTTTTTGTTCACCCATAATTGTTGCTGGTGATCTTTTGTTTTTTTTTCCTCATTCCAATACAGTTGTCTTTTCAGTTGTACTGGGACATTAGATATGCAATATCCGCATTTTCCTGGATACATGTTCTTCATGTATTCCACCCATGTTGGTTTTCTGACATTGGTCTGTAAAATAAAGGGATATGCTTAATGGAAGTCCTTCACCTCCAAACTGCATTCTAAATGGCCTATATAGTGTTGTAGGGGGCTTAACCCTATAACAACATGTACCTGTTACTGGCACACTGCCTGAGAAAATCACTTTTAATTCACATGCAGGTGAGGAGGCTTTGGTGGGCCTTTGGCGTGGCCTCCTCGTTTGCTTATTGTGGGCCTCCCCCGCTTCTGATTGTCGGTGCTCGCTTCCCACTGTGAGCACTATGTGAACGTTGCCTGTGTGTGCACATGCGCACTGACACTGCCTGTCCCCAGCCGCGTGCTTCCTCCTCCCTGACTCCTCTTTCTTCTGACATCGTTATCAAGTCTGTAAAGATACAGAAATAGCAAGGCTAGGTTCCCATTGCGTTAATGGGAACGTGCTAACGGACAGCGTTGCACGGCGAAATTAACGTCGTGCAACACGTCCGTTAGCGCGCCCATTCACGGCAATGGGAACGCGCAGCACTAGCGCGTGCCATGTTCGGCATGCGCTAGCGACGCGCCGGTGTTTTGTGGCGCGCCGCGGACGCTGCTTTCAGCGTCCGAGGCGCGCCCGCGGTCCGTTCCCCGCTCTCGCAGATCGGGGATCTGCGAGAGCGGGGACGTTACCGCGGCCCCGGTAAAAACATTGCGTTAGCGCAATCTGCTAGCGCTAAACGGATTGCACTAACGCAATGTGACCCTAGCGGAAGTGAGGTCGGTCTGACTAAACAGGTTTGTAAATGGTCGCTGTTGGGGTTACATTTAGCCAGTCGGTGGTCGTTAAGCTGAGTGTAAACCCAGCGTAAGAAAGAGGGAGCTGTTCCTGATTGGTCGCAGACGAAACATCTTCACAATAACTATCATGGATAAAACTAGGAAAAGTTAATTCCTGTCCCTACAAACAAAGGCAATTAGTGGCAAGAAAAAATTGCCCATAAAGCAGTTGTGTAGGCCCCGTTCGTTATACAGTGGAGTCTGCCTGTCAGTCAGCTAATTGTTTTTGGTGTGAGGTCTGTGACCTGTGTAGATTTGCTCTGTTCACTGAGGGATGCTGTGTTCAGTTACATTCTAGCTATTCAATGAATGCCTGCCTATGATAGTCTGGCTTGTTCTGCCATTGCAGAGCCATCCTATGGATGGATAGGTTGTTGTCTCTTTAAAAGGAATCCGTCACCAGGTTTTTGCTACATTGTCCGCGAGCAGCATAATGTAGGTAAAAACAACCCTGATTCCTGTGATGTATCACTTAGTTTACTGGGTGCAGCACTTGTGATACAATCAGAGGTTTTAGATGTAGCCTATAGCAGAGCTGAAAAGCTGCCCACGCCCACACCACAGCTTTCTGTGTACATCGTATATTAACAGTGAGCTGCTAATCAGTACTGGAGGTGTGGCTGGACCGTTATGCATGTGAGCTGTAGTCATGTATTGATCTCCTGCTGATGAAGCAGTCATTATATTGAAACAACAGCACACAGCCTAATAAGTTACACATCCCTGAAATCAGTGTCTCAACCCCTACCTCATGCTGCCCTCTAATTACATAGCAATAACCTGCTGACAAATTCCCTTTTAGAGCAATAAGAATTTTCGAAACTTCAATTAAGTTAATCCTGTATATTACACATTTGTGTTTCATTCCTATCCTGCATAGTAAATTAAAAAAATTCAGTACTATTTTGTGGAAGAAAAAAAAAATCAAAACTTAGTAAAAAAAACAAAAAAACAACTGGTTAATGATAAATGGAGAATGTAGAAATCGTTCTTGTATGAAGTATTTTCCTTTCTGTTCCCTTTGTATAAAGTGGTGAATGGCTCCATCTGCATACATTGTGACAGTTCAATAAAACTTTCAACTCTCATCTGATTAAAATGTAGAATTGTGAGGCAGTGTCAACATTTGGCACTAATACCCTTCTCGGGCTGTCTACATAACTGATGCCTTAAGGTTACTTTCACACTTCCGTCTTTTAGAATCCGTCACAATCCGTCAAAGTGTTGAAAAGACGGATCCTGTGCAGATTGTAAAAAACGGATGCAACTGGATCCTATTTTTTGACGGATCCGTCGATGCAGCAGCTGCAGGAAAAATGGGTTAAATTAAAGGAATAGAAATCCTTCCAGGCATGCTCAGTGTAAAAAAAACGGAATCTGTTGCTGGATTCCGTCATTTGACGGACAGCAACGGATCCTGGGCCCATAGGCTTCCATTCTAGCCAACGATGGACGCCGCAGGATCTATCGCTGTACGTTTTTTCGCCGCAGACAAAAAACGTTACATTGAACGTTTTTTCCAAACGACGGTCCGCCAAAACACGACGGATCCGTCGCACGCCGGATGCGACTTGTGGCCATCCGTTGCGATCCGTCGCTAATACAAGTCTATGGGAAAAAAACGGATCCTGCGGGCACATTTGCAGGATCCGTTTTTTTCCCAAAGCGACGCATTGCAATGGATCTGAAAAGACGCAAGTGTGAAAGTAGCCTTAATTAATCATCCGTTTTTCTTCCATTTGAAAAGGATCCTTTTTTTTTTTTGCTTACTGGAGGCGGAAAATGAAATCCTTAGCATAAACAACTGGATAGGTGAACTGTTAAGTAATCTATTCGAAACGGATCCAGTAAGCAAAAAACGGATCCTTTTCAAATGGGTGGAAAACGGATGGCCAACTAACAGGTCCGTTTTCCAAAGATTTCACTGTTAAAAAAAGCGTATCCAGTTGAAATCAGTTTTTTTTCAGGCAGACAAAAAAGTTGTGTTTGTCAACAGAGATCTGTTCTATAGTCCGTTCATGTTCCAGGAAGATAATAATTGCCAGCGCTATAAGCCCCTGATATCTAGGGCTTAAGTGCAGCTCGTAATGTTGTGACACATCACATACTAATGTTATGGTGTTTGTGTAGGTGAATGACAGCTCTTTGGTATGATTAGGAGGTAATTCTTCATCTGTAACTGCGACCTATGGGGTCTTTTAACATACCGTATCTTATTATTGCACCCCGACAGAAGCTGCATTTCTTATGTGCTGTGCCATTTGCCTGTTTTGGGGCAGAGTAATTGTGTGCGGTGCCAGTGGTTGCCAACACCATTAAAGGGAATTTGTCACCAGGTTTATTAGCATAATATAGAGACATAGGCCCTGATTCATCACGATCATCGACTTTCTTGCCGACCTTGATAAAGGGGTGTGTAGGAGTCAGACACTCCTAATGATACCTCCTAATGATTCAGGAGCATCTAACAAGTGACATTTGCCTCCGTGTGCCTCACCACTAAACGTACTCTAGTTTCTTACTGGAGTAAGAGTTCTGATGTAAGGAATGTCACAGCTTGTCATGAATTAGACAAACTAACGCCGGTGAGTGTGGACCCACTGCTTCATGGGCCTTGTTTACCCTGGGTGTAACGAAGTGACTAAAGCCATTGATGGTGACGATAGACTTGGCCGCATGTAGTCCCAGACACCACTTCAGGGCCATCCCCGAGTCTGCTGCAGCTAACCAGAGGGACAGAGACACAGGTACAAGGTACAGGAGGACGAAGGCAAAGACTAGGTCAGACAATCCAGGGTCAGGGCAGGCAGCACAGGAGTGGAGACAGGACAAGTATACTAGCTGGGTCGATAAAGGAAGAATCGATACAAACAAGTGCATAAACAGGATACTAGCAGACGAACTAACTAGGAACCAATGTTCAGGCAAAAAGTAGTTGGAAGAGCTGCCTAATAACCACTTGTGTCCTGAAGAGTTTGGTTTCCTAGACAGCAGGGGGATTACGGTAAGTTCCTGCAAAAGTCTGGCCGCAACTCCCTTTTATCTAGGTGGAGATTCACCAGGATGGAGCAGAGCTGAAAATGCTGCTAGAGGCAGCTCAGCAAGACCACCTGAGTGTGGGAGGAACAGAGCGGTGACCGCAATGAGTGGGGCAGCGCCGATGTGACACAAACTATGGCGTCACACCCCTGCCGCGTCATCCATATAGCCCCGACTTCTCTCATTTTCTCGGATTTGGGAGAAACTGTCTTGAAAATGCCAAGTTGCAAAATTTTTACTCCACTTGCTCCAAAATTTTGTAACTTTTTAAAGCAATTTACTGTAGAATTCTTGCAAAATTGCTTTGAGTCAGAGCCATACACCTTGATTCCAGTGATTTCTAACTTACAGGGCTGCTTGCTGCAGTTTTGATAATCTCCTGCTGCTAAAATACTGATTCTATCACTTGAGGACTAGTAAACCTGCTGCAGTATTCATGAGCTCTGTATAACCCCACACCCACCACTGATTGTCAATTTTCTGTGTGTACTGTGCGTAGGATAAAAAAATCTGCTAATCAGAGGTGTGGGCTTGGTTATACAGAGCTCAGCATTTGGAGAACTTGTAGGTCTGCAGCAGAGAAAACTCTGGTTTTATTAAAGGGACTCTGTCACCTGAATTTGGCGGGACTGGTTTTGGGTCATATGGGCGGAGTTTTTGGGTGTTTGATTCACCCTTTCCTTACCCGCTGGCTGCATGCTGGCTGCAATATTGGATTGAAGTTCATTCTCTGTCCTCCATAGTACACGCCTGCGCAAAGCAATCTTGCCTTGTGCAGGCGTGTACTATGGAGGACAGATAATGAACTTCAATCCAATATTGCAGCCAGCATGCAGCCAGCGGGTAAGGAAAGGGTGAATCAAACACCCGAAAACTCCGCCCATATGACCCAAAACCAGTCCCGCCAAATTCAGGTGACAGGTTCCCTTTAAAACTGCAGCAAGCAGCCCAGTAAGTGATGCATCATCAGAGGACTCGGGAAAAATCTGAGGATCAAAAAGTGCAGTAGGGTCTTATCCGATGATAAAGGACAATAAGGTGCAGGGAATTGCTCACCTTACAACGTATATTTCTCAGCTGCTGCCGTCCCACTCTGGAAATGCCCGAAGAGAAGCAATAGTTGGGTCGTGTGCGCTTCTGATCGAGATCCAAAAGAATGGTCCGGGATACAAAGTAGACTTGATGTGGTTTTATTATCAACGCGTTTCGTAGCCTTCAGACTTCTTCAGCAGGATATAAGCCCATACTTTTTTGTGTATGTGGCCATATCCTGGTGAAGAAGTGAGGACTACGAAACGCATTGATGATGAAACTGCATCAAGTCTACTTTGTATCATGGATCTCCAGCAGCAGTGCAGATGACCCACCTATTGTCTCTCTTCTGGCATCTTGGAATCAGGATCTCTGCCCCTATATCATGCTTCTCTCAGAAACTAACATCTGGTGACAGATTCTCTTGGGTGTGATGAATCCTTATTGTTGGCAAGTTGGAGTTCCATGGCACCTTTGGCACCATTCCTGCAGACCAGCCGCGTTTCCTCCAAAGTGGTCTTCCTCTACTGTTCCGATGATTCCTCTCTGTGTCTTTCTTCTGTGTAGTGATTCTATGCTTTCTTTACAGAGCATAGTTGTAAGTTCGGCTAGTCAGCCCTTAAATAGTGAGTAGCACAATCCGCCTTCTTCGTCACCATTTGTACATGACAAGCTTTTGTAATCTGTGTTGACTGCTCATCCGTATGTTTAACGCCATGTAAAACTGATGCACTGCGGACTGTTAATGCATGCTGCATGTGTGAATAATGTCTGAGGCGTCCGCCTACGTGTGCTATATCTGACATTACTGCCTTCTTTTCTTACAGACCCAGCTGAATCTGCTACTTGAAAAACTTCGCAGCACGGTAGGAAGATGGCAAATGTCTTGTTGTTTCTGCTCGCTAACAATGCCTGACTGCATGAATTTCCAGCTTTCCACCTGCCAAGTGTTACTGGGCCCGACTAATATGGTTTGATAATGTCTTTGGAAGCCTGATAATCTGCCAGCAATGTGTCTCTATGAATAACTAGTAACGCTGATAAGACGCTACACCGGATAAGCTTAGAGTATGTCGGTTAGCCAATGCAAGCACAAAATGGAGGCAGATAAAGCCCATGTTATGCCACAGAATCCCTATGCTGTGCAGCACCCTGTGACCAGCACCGGCCCACGCAGCGACACCCGCAGTGGAGCGTTACGGTCATATCCCGCTTCACATTTGGTAGTTTATGACTGAGAAGCGTTCCAGTGTAAGGGCCGTATTGCTGGTCCTAGTGCGGTCAGTGATAAGAACACAGCGCCCGGACCAATGGTATTCAATGGGGCCTTGCAGATGAGAACTTTTTGTTTTTACTGGCCTAAGAGCCGTGTAAAAAAAACAAAACAAAAGCAGCATGCAGTATTTTTTTTCCATAAATCGGATGAGACTCGCCCATTCAATACTACTGGTGTGGGAAGAAATCTGATGCCATGCGGAGACACAGTACACCATCCGATTATTACAGATACATTGCAGTTCTGTAACATAAGAAACTGCAAATGGTCCTGGAAATGATTAATGGCTGCTGTAAAAGAACAGATTGTATACAGACGGCACATGGATAACGGGTGGGAAATATAATCATCCCACTTTTCTGAGAATTATTTTTTTTTTATTCGCTCGTGTGACCCTATTTTGCGAGTTAGTGGAAACTTATCATACAAGGGGCGATCCAAAAGTAATGATAATCAATACTAAACACAATGAATATAGTAAAAAAAAAATTATTTTTCTACATAGTCTCCTAACAAGTCTATACATTTAGTCTCTTTTCTAAACTTAGAATTCCCTTCGAAAAAATTCTTGATCTTGACCCTCAAAAAAATCCCCAACAGCGGTTTTTACAACGCTATTGTCGTCAAATTTCTTGCCCTGGAGGTGTTCCTTGAGCCGAGGAAAGAGAAAGAAGTCACTGGGGGCTAGATCTAGCGAATAGGGGGGTGTTCCAGCAGTTCAAAGCCCGCTTCTTGAATGGTAGCCATAGCAACTGCAGCTTTGTGAGCCGGCGCGTTATCTTGGTGAAACAGCACTCCAGCCCGCAGTTTGCCGCGCCTTTTCTCCTTGATAGCCTCCCGCAATCTTCTTATTTGTTCTGCGTAGTAGGAGCCCGTAATAGTGGCTCCCTTCTCCAAATAGTCCACCATAATAATTCCTTCAGCGTCCCAAAAAACAGACGCCATAACCTTCCCTGCTGAGCTTGACACTTTGAATTTCTTCGGCGTCGGTTTGTTGGTTCGTTTCCATGTCATCAATTGTTGTTTAGTTTCGGGATCAAAGTGGTGGATCCAGGTCTCGTCCATGGTCAAAAAACGTGACAAAATTTTTTCCTTGTCTGCTTGGAACTTTTCGAGATTTGCTATTGAAATGTCAACTCGTTACTTCTTTTGCTCGTCGGTTAACATTTTTGGCACCAACGCACGAAGACCTTTCTCATATGCAATTCTTTTGCAAGGATTCTTTGAATTCTGCCATATGAGATCCCTGTGACCTCAGCTACATGCCTGATAGTCACTCTTCGATCTGCCAATACAACTTCTTCAACTTTTTTCATGTTTTCTTCATTGAGAGGCGTGGATGGGCGTCCTTCATGATGTTCATCTTCCCTCGATGTTCTTCCCAGCTTAAATTCCTTGGCCCAGCGTGCAACTGTGGTATATGGAGGAGAAGAGTCGTTTTTTTCCATTTTGATGTTCACTCCTCGGCAGTTCATATTCAAATGAATGTAGCTCCCGGGAATCGTGGTCTATTTAAGTGATTTTTTTTTACTGGACTAGTGGGTACGTAAGGCTACGTTCACATTAGCGTTTTGCGGGGCTGCGTTGGGCATGCGTTGTGCTGCGTTTTGCGACACATGCGTTTTTTTTGCCGCAAGTGTAGGGTGCAGAGGACGCAGCAAGTTGCATTTTTTTTGCGTCCAAAATTCGGCAAAAAAGGACGCATGTGTCGCAAAACGCTGCATTTTAGTGTGCGTTTTGTTGCGTTTTTGTTTGCGTTGTGTCTCCAATGCAACATCGCACAACGCAAATGTGAACGTAGCCTAAGAGAGAAGAAATCATTTTATTTTAATTTCTGTGTGCAATAGAAATAACCGATTATCATTACTTTTGGATCGCCCCTCGTATATGTTCTTATACATGTAAAATACTACTCCTATAAAAAATTGTCACAAGCCTTCCACAGACTCTTGAATAAGAAATTTACTTTAGTAGTTTTTCTTAATCGCTTCATTAGGGGACACAGGTAACCATTGGTGTATGCTGCTGTCGCTAGGAGGCTGACACTATGCAAATAAGGAAGATAGCTCCTCCTCCGCAGTATACACCCGCCGACAGGCACAAAGTACCTCAGTGTAAGCTTAGTGTCTGTAGGAGGCGGACCTGGATCTGATCCCAGACCCGTCTTTTCTTTTTCAGGTCACCTGCTGTGTTTTATTGATCTTTTCCCTTTGTCTTTCAGGCTCCTCAGCTTCAGGGTAGCAGGGTGTAATGCCTCACCCTGTTTTCCCACACTTATGCGACCGAGAGAGCAGTGTGGTGTCATCCACATCTCCCACTCTCGGACCCGCAGGCAGGACTTTATCACCTGTCACCTTTACTGGTGCTCCAGGGCTGATTCCGGTGGCCAGTCCTTGCCATTTCCCTCTTCACCCCTCTCCTCGGAGAGGGCTGAGAGGAAGACAGTGGTCACCAGCGGTGGCCTCCCCTCTTCTTGTAAGGGGTTGATGCCGTCTTCTGCACCGTCCGGAGACAATGCGGGAAGGAGGATCCCGGTTTCCAGTGACGCTCACCAACCCTGAGGGCTCCTGATGTGATCCTCGTCAGTGAAGAGGGATTCGGGACTCACGTTTTACAGGTATGTCCTTTTCTCTGTCCCCGGCAGCTACCCGCCTGCCTCACTGTTTACCTGTGAAGAACTGCTCACAGAATATGGCATCTCTGAATGACAGCGGCCATCTTTTTCTTCATGCTACTGCTTCGTTAACACCCCCACATTAAGCGCGCGTAATTATCGCACGCTTTTTTCCCTATCAAGGGGCCTCCTCTCACTGCCCGGTGCACTCCTGCGGCGGAACAGCCAATAGGAGGGCCCCTACTCCCTGATACCGTCAGATGTGGCCATATCGGATTAGGACCTTAATTAATGCCATTTTTCTCTTCGCCACGACAGCACCCACTTGAGAGAGGGGATCCGCCCCTAGGAACAGGAAACCCTATGGAGAGAATAAAAGGGGCGGTCCCCCTCGCTCCCACAGTTGGTTTCCTGTTCCTACGGGAGACACCTGGAGAGAAGAGGATTCCCAGCCTGGATGCCGCTTGCGCAGTTTACCTTATAGGGACGGCAAGGGCTCCAGAGCTGGAAGCGGCATCGGGGGTTCTATGGCAGCTTCCCCCCTCTGCCGGCAGGTACCGTGAGGCCAGGATCGGGGAGTCGCCTGGCTCACGGAGAATCATCCAGCGCACCTGCAGGGACCGGACCGCTGGGTAAGACCCTGTGTCGCCATCTTCGGGAGGCGCACAGGCAGCGTGTGGCCCAGTGTTTTCTCCCCCGGAAGTATTGCCATAACTTCCGGGGTGACGTAGGAGGAGGACGGCGCCTGCGCGATTGCTGGGTGGAGGCGCAGGCGCGCACAGCAGAGCCGCAACCCGGATGTAGTAGTTACTTCCGGGTGCGGCAGGATGAAGATGGCGGCCCCCATTTACAAAAGGACGCCGGCGCTGATACCCGGCGTCCATCATGGCATCTCCTAAAGACACAGCGTTACCTTCACCCGAAGTCACCGCTGTTACACCTGGAAGCCGGACTAGCAGCAGCCGCAGATCATCCTCCAAGAACGCCAGAGAAAAGAGATCGGACCGGTCAGCTCCTTCATCTGTGCCTCCGTCTCCTCCTCTCCAGCCGGTATTATGACTACAGCTTCAGGGGTGAGTGTTTGTCTACCCTATTTTAGCTGATTACACTCCCCTCTTTTATCTAATTCCCTAGGTTAAAAGAACAGGGAAATCCAAACATAAGCAATGTGCCTTATGCTCTCAGCCGCTCCCGGACACCTATTTAAAAAAGTTGTGCCATTCATGCATCGAATCCACCTTACGTGAGGAGTCTTCTGTAAGGTCGGAAGATATACGTAGCATGATTAGAGAGGAATTACGAGCCTTTCGAAGCTCGGATAAAGTTCCTGAGAGTAGGAAAAAATATAGTTCTCCTAGATCTGAACAGTCATCTGAGGTGGAGGATAAGGATTCGGACGATTCCCAAGAGGTTATATCCTCGGAGGGTGAACAGGATACATGTTTCCCTACAGACAGTATTGACAATCTAGTCAAATCAATACGTAATACCATGGGCATGGAGGATACTAAAACCCTTAAGACACCACAGGACGTGATGTTTGCCGGCCTGTCTGAGAAAAAGAGACCTTCTTTTCCTGTTATTCAAGCGATAAAGGACTTAGTCAAAAAGGAGTGGGAAAGCCAGGGGCAAAAAGGGTTGCCGTCTTCCTCAAAACGTCGCTATCCCTTTAATGACGATTTCTCCAAATGGTCAAAAGCCCCAAAAGTAGATGCGGCGGTGGCATCCACTTCTAGGAAATCTCTACTACCTGTAGAAGATTCTGGATCTTTGCAAGACCCGCTTGATCGGAAAGCGGATTCCCTTTTAAAAAGAGCTTGGGAATCTTGTACAGGAGCTTTAAAACCGGCTATTTCGGCCACATGCACTGCTAGGTCCATGATGGTCTGGTTGAATGACCTTGAAGAAGGCTTGAAAGGTGGCCTTTCCCGCAATAAAATCATATCATCTATTCCGTTAATTAGAGGAGCTACTGCCTTTCTAGCTGATGCTTCAGCTGCTTCCATCCGATTAGCAGCCAAATCAGCAGGTCTGACCAACGCGGCTCGCCGCGCCTTGTGGTTAAAAGGGTGGAAAGGAGATCCACAAACGAAATCTAAGTTATGTGGTCTACCATGCCAAGGTGAGTACCTATTTGGTACTCAGTTAGATGAAATCATTACCAAAGCGGGTGAGAGGAAGAAAGGGTTCCCCAATAACACTTACCTTCCATCCTATAGGAGAGCGTTCCGAAAGCCCATGTTCAACAGAAGACGGGACTATAAAAACCAGGACCGTTGGGCTAATAAAGACTTTAAACAAAAAGGAGCCTTCTTCGGAAAACGCCCTTTCAAACCTGAGGATAAACCCCGTTAGGACAGATCTACCCGTTGGTGGTAGGTTGTCCTTCTTCTCTACACAGTGGCTGGCAATAACCTCTAATCCATGGGCAACTAGCCTCATAACTACGGGCCTAAAATTACGTTTTTCCCAAGTCCCCCCGGACTCATTTTGTCTGACTTCCTTAAAGTCACCATCACAACAAGAAGCCTCGGAACAGGAAATAATAACTCTCCTGTCCAAAGGAGTATTAGTGGAAGTCCCTTGTCATCAAAAAGGAAGGGGATTTTATTCCCCTTTATTTTTGATTTCGAAACCTGACGGGTCATATAGAGCAATAATTAACCTTAAGAGACTAAACGTCTTCTTAGAGAATCAAACTTTTAAGATGGAATCTATTCGGTCAACTATTAAGCTTCTGTTTCCCCATTGCTTCATGGCAGTTCTTGACCTTAAAGATGCATATTATCATCTTCCAATCTTCAGTGAGCATCAAAAATATCTACGGGTGGCAGTTATGGTCAAAGGTCAGATTCGGCATTATCAATACACAGCAATGCCCTTTGGTCTATCAATAGCCCCTAGAGTTTTCACAAAACTAATGTCTGAGGTAATGTCATATTTGAGGTTTAAAGACACCCTCATAATACCATATTTAGATGACCTATTGATAGTCGGGAACTCTCTTTCTCAATGTCATCAACATTTAGCCGATTCAATTTCGTCCCTACAGGGGTTAGGGTGGTTAGTAAATTGGGAAAAATCTAGATTGTCCCCCACAACTAAGAAAAAATTTGTAGGAATTATTCTAGATTCTGCAAATCAAATGTGCTTTCTTCCCGAGTCAAAACAAATAACAAATCATAAACAAAGTACAATCAGTGATTAACCACCCTCTAATTTCCCTAAGAGAAGGTATGTCCCTTCTTGGTTCCTTCACTTCCTGTATTCCAGCTGTTCCTTGGGCCCAATTCCATAGCAGGAAATTACAGTATACAATTCTTCGTGAGGAAGAAAGATTACATGGCCGATTGGATAGTCGTATTCCCTTACCAACAGATGTAATACAATCTCTCACTTGGTGGTTAAATCCGGATCATTTTACCATTGGGGTTCCCTGGGTGGTTAAACCATCAAAAACTATCTTCACTGATGCCAGTCCTAGTGGTTGGGGAGCACACTTAGAAGATCAAATAGTGCAAGGTCTGTGGTCTCCTAGAGAATCGGATGATTCTTCTAATAAGAAAGAACTAAAGGCTATCTATCATGCCGTATCTGAATTTCTTCCGCAGCTACACGGAACGCATACAAGAGTCTTTTAAGACAACATGACAGCGGTAGCATACATAAACCACCAAGGAGGAACAAGATCAGAAGCACTCATGTCTATAGCCAACGACATTCTAGCCATAGCAGAGGAGCACCTTCTGTCCCTGTCAGCGCTACATATGAGGGGAATCGACAATTCGAGAGCAGATTTCCTCAGTCGCCACACTCTCCACCAAGGAGAATGGGTTCTAAGTCGTCATATCTTTTCCATGATAATAAAAAAAATGGGGCACTCCCGAGATAGATCTCTTTGCGACAAGACAAAACAGGCAAGTCAAAAAATTCGCATCATTGTTCCGATCTGACAATCCAGATATCTTCGACGCCCTTCAAGTGCCATGGGTATTCAAGAAGGCATATGCCTTTCCCCCGCTGATATTACTTCCGACAGTGATCAGGAAGATAAGAGAGGACAGAGCAAACGTGATCTTAATAGCTCCGTTCTGGCCCAAGAGGCCATGGTTTTCCTGGCTGAGAGCCATGTCAACCTCAGACCCATGGATCCTCCCGGAGGATCAGGATCTTCTTTTCCAGGGCCCCTTCAACCACCCTCAGGTGAAGGGTCTTCGATTAACAGCCTGGAATTTGAGAGGCAGCTGCTAAAGATGAGAGGGTTCTCAAACAAGGTGATTGACACTCTGCTATTAAGTAGAAAAAAATCCACTACCTCCATCTACGCAAGAGTGTGGAGAAAATTTCTAAACCTCTACCCAACGGCCCGTCAAACGAAATTCATATTCCCATGATTCTAGAATTTCTTCAAAAAGGGCGCGATTTTGGTCTGGCGGTCAGTACCTTAAAAGTACACATTTCTGCGCTAGGGGCTTTATATGGTCACGATATCGCAGGTAATAAATGGGTAGCCAGATTTGTTGCAGCATGCCAGAGGTCAGAGACAGTTCACATTCCCCATGTACCACCTTGGGATGTTAATTTAGTTCTGGAAGCTCTTACAGACCACCCTTTTGAGCCACTACATTCAGCTCACATAAAACATGTCTCCCTCAAGACTGCTCTTCTTGTCGCCTTAGTATCAGCAAGAAGAGTAAGTGACATACAGGCACTATCGATAGATCCTCCCTTTATGTCAGTCTTCCCAGATAGAGTTGTCCTAAAAACAGACCCTTCATACTTACCCAAAGTATGCACTAAATTTCACAGATCGCAAGAAATTTTTCTTCCCTCCTTCTATGATAACCCTACAAGTCAGGAAGAACAAAAATACCACACATTAGATGTGAGGAGAGCCATATTAGCCTATTTGGATAGGACTAGTGCTTGGAGGAAGAGCAGGGCTCTCTTTGTTTCCTTCCAGGGTCATAGAAAAGGAGCTGGAATCACGAAGGGTACTTTATCACGGTGGATTCGAGATGCAATATGTCTGGCCTATTCATCCAAAGGGGAGACTCCGCCTGAGACCGTAAGAGCACATTCCACCCGGGTGATTGCATCATCCTGGGCTGAACGAGCGGAGGTTCCGTTAGAACAGATATGTAAGGCCACAACCTGGTCTTCACCTACTACCTTCTATAATCACTATAGATTAGACTTGTCTTCCTCATCTGACTTGTCCTTCGGTAGATCAGTCCTTAACACGGTGATCCCTCCCAAATGACAATCTCTGAAAGTCTCTCAAGTGGGTGCTGTCGTGGCGAAGAGAAAACACCGGATTACGTACCGGTAATGCTCTTTTATAGAGCCACGACAGCACCCCTTCACTTCCCACCCTTATAGGTTTTTTATTTAGAAGCACGGTTAAGGGTGTTTGGTTCTTGTAGTTAGCCATACTTAAGTTAACTAGTTATAAACGATAATATTGAATGACCTACTAAAATTTGGTGGGCGGTTCCTCGCAATCTCTGTAAACCCAACTGTGGGAGCGAGGGGGACCGCCCCTTTAATTCTCTCCATAGGGTTTCCTGTTCCTAGGGGCGGATCCCCTCTCTCAAGTGGGTGCTGTCGTGGCTCTATAAAAGAGCATTACCGGTACGTAATCCGGTGTTTCCGGTCCGGTCATTGCAGGTGCAGAGGCTTCGCATAATTGCATGTCCTTTGTTAATTTAGCCCCCAGCTTTGGGCCTTCTCCCGGACTCCGTGTAGCTATGCCCGCTTACTGGGCCCCGGCCAATAAGCGATCGCCATCTGCTTAGTCACGCCCCCTTGCTGGACTCTCGGCTAATTAAGGCACGCCGTGCGCTGAGGCCCCATCTCCTGACCTAATAAGAGAGTGTGTTTTCTCTATGCCTCTCTCCTGAGACACATCCCCCGCAGGGGGGACATAGTGTATCTCTGCCTGCAAATTGTGTGAAGATTCGAAAGCATATGAAGAATCATGCAGTCACATCGTCTAAAGGGCACAACAGGCGTCCATCACTAACCTGCACTGGATCTGGGGGACACTGCAGCCTGAGCAGTGACAGCGCCGTCTCTGTTATCAGGTAGGACCAGCCCAGGCTGGTTAGTTTCTCTCTTCACAAGGGCTTAGCTCTCTGCAGCTGTAGCCCTAGTCCATCACTTATGTCCAGTCTCAGGGAGGCCCATTCCTCTCCCTATAATCCGTGACGCCTGTGCCAACTGTAAAAGAAAAGTGGCATTCAGAGAAATCCTCTAACGCCGGGATGAGATCACTCCCCTCCCTCCGGAGAGGGCTGTTGCCATATCACAGTCGGTCTGCGATCTGACTAAAGTCCTGCAGTCCCAGGTCCAGGTCCTGGAGCGACCTCCACGTTTGTTTTCTGCCACCAGTGCTCCGAACACCTCTCACTTTGATTCGCACACACCTGACCGCGACCTTCACAGGGACAAATCGGGTACATAGCAAAGGAATCTGCGGGTCCCTCTACTTTCTCCTGGATGCATTCCTCATCCCATACCCCCTCCTCGGAGGTGGTTTTTGGGGTCGGATATGGATTCCCAGTCTTGAGTCTGATACGGACCAGACCTGATAGATGCAAGATATGCTCAATAGCCTCATCTTGGCAAATTTACAAAATTCTGAACCTAAGGAAGGACGAGGCACCTAATTAGGAGCACTCCGTTGCTTTCTAAGAGGTAAAATGTCCTTCCCGGAGTTTTGCCTAATCTCAGGGAAGTTGTCATGATGATTTCTAAACACTGGGAACACCCTGAAAAGCGATTCCCAGGTAGGAAGAGGCTACACATCCTCTACTCCTTTAACCCAGACCTTCTTGATAAATGGGCAGAATCCCTAATGTGGATCCGCTGGCTTCTCGCCTGTCTTCCAAGACAGCCTTGTCTCTACCGATCAATGCATCGCTTAGGGACTCTACAGATAGACAGATTTAATCCTTTGCTAAGTCAGCCTTTGAAGCAGCTGGCACCTCTCTCTGTCCCATATTTGCCTACACCTGGGTGTCAAAATCCATGTCTGCTGGGGCAAGAATTATTACTCAGGGTAATCTAGCGGCAGCTTCTCCGGATGGGATGCCAGATCTGGCATATCAGATTGCTCATGCTGGCAAATGTCTCGTCACCTCTCCCTTTTGATGTGGCTGGTTGTTCCGCCACGCCTACCAGCAACATTGTTGCTCTACACTCCAAGGCTCTAGACCTTTTGGATCCAAGCTGGATCAAATAATTTTGGATGCCAATGGCGGGAAAAGCACCCCTCTTTCCTGGTCCAAGTATAAATGTCCTTTTAATAGGAAAAGGTTGTTTCAATCTCGAGAAAGATAGCGACTTCTGACTACAAACTGACTTTTCTTCTCCCCCAGGAAAAAGTTTCCTTCTGTTTCACCTGCCAAGACATACATCGCAGGCCCCAGGAGTTCTTTAGGCCGTCTTTTTCCTACCACGCACAGGAGTGATCATACCCGTCCCCTGAAACGTACGGTTTTCGAGGTTCTACTCTATTCTTTTCATAGTCACGAAGGAAGATGCACTGCTCCCTCCGTTTTTGGACCTCGAGCGGTTTACCTGTCACTTTCGGTTCTGTCTTTTCAGGACCGAGTCCCTACGTTCGGTTATCACTTCCATGGACTCGGGAGAATTCTTCACATTCCTGTTTGTGTTTAGCATCAGAGGTTCCTATGGTGTGCGATCCATGACAGTCTTTATCAGTTCACGGCTCTTCCTTTTCTCCTGGCCTCTGCGCCCAGACAAGTCACGTCATGGCAGCGGTCATGGACATCCTTCTCTCCAGGGTTTTTTTTTTCATATTTCCCTACTTGGACGATCTTCTGTCAAGGAGCCGTCCCACCAAGACTGCAACCAGAGTCTTCAGTTTACTCTGGAAACTCTGGTCCATCTCGGGTAGATTATAACAGATAGAAGTTCTCCCTCACCTTTGCTCAGCAGCTGGTGTTTCTAGGTATAAGGTTTGACACGACCCAAGCCCGTGTTTACTTTCCAAAGGAGAGGTTTTTCATCCCTCTGCCTGGGGTTCCGTACAGCTTCTCTCTTCGTACGTTCCTGCATGAGTGTTCTGCATGAGATTGTCGCCATGGAAGCTGTTTCTTTTGCCCAGTTCCATGCCTGTCCTCTTCAGCTGGCCATCTAGTCATCTCCCTGGATGATCCCCTGCTTCTACCTCTCAGGGTGAGGCAGTCCCTCACTTGGTGACGCTGTTGGCATCAGTCCTATGAAGGAAGTCCTTCCTTCCTCTCTGGTGGCAGTTCATAACCACTTACGCCAGTCTCCTCATTTGGGGAGCCGCTTTTTTCTTCGTGTCACAGCGCAGGGCCACTGGAACGCCTAAGAGGCCTCTCTCCCCATCAATCTCCTGGAGATCAGGGAAATTTTTTCTTTGCTTTTCGCCACTGGCATTCTTTCTTTCCAAGCCAGCTGGTCTGCATACAGTCGGACGCCACGGCCGAGGCTTACATAAACAAGTTATGATAGAGGTAACAAGGATTCTGCAATGGGTAGAACGTCACATTTCCGCCATGTCAGCTGTGCACATTCTGAGGGTAGAAAGTCGGGCAGCCGATTTTCTGAGCCATCAGGGTCTCGCTTCGGGCAGGTGATTGCTCAGCCCGCCGTCTTCATCCAGAGAAATGGGGCTCCTGGGACGTCGTCCTCATGGCGTCTCGGATAATCCACGAGATTCCTTGGTTCGTAGCCAGGTCCCGGGATCCACTAGCCAGCTATGGAGATGCTCTAGTAATATTGTGGGCACAATTCCAACTGCCTTATCTTTTTCCGTCTCTCCCCTTATTCGAGAGTCGTGAAAATGATAAAGGAAGAAGGGATTCCTATAATCCTGATAGCTCCGGACTGGCCAAGAAGGGCCCGGTAAATGGACGCCCCTTGGAAGCTTCCAGGTCTTCCAGATTCTCTCTCTCAAGGTTCGCTTTTCCACCAGAGTTTATAGTCTCGAAGTTTAACAGCATGGCCGTTGAGACCAATCTGGTCATTCAGACCATTATTAGGGCCGGGAAACCAGCATCCTTGCATATCTACTGCAAACACTGATAGGCCTTCTTCCGGTGGAGTGTGGACAAGGGTTTGGTCCCTATGTACTTTTTTCTCTTCCTTCCATTCTTGGTTTTCTACAAGCGGGTCTTGACTTGGCTCTATCGTTTCTGCCAGTTCTTTTCCAACGAAGTCTGGCTTCTCATTCCCAGGTAAAGGACCTTTTTTCAAGGAGTCGCCCACCTGGTACCTCCTTATCGTCTTCCTATAGATCAATGGTTTTTTTAACTTTGTCTTTGGCGCGCTGCAGTGCTCGCCTGTTGAGCCCATTCGAGACATCATGTTTTTTTATCTTCTCCTGTCTTGGACAGTTGTCGTCTTAGTTAAATTACGTCCATCAGGAGAGTTTCTCAGTTAGCAGCATTGTCCTGCCATTCCCCGCTCCTGATTCTATATCGGGACAAGGTAGTTCTCAGGCCTGTTCCTTCCTTTCTACACAAGGTGGTCTTGTCATTGCTCATTAATGAAGACATTGTCCTTCCTTTTGTGTCTCTCCGGTCCATCTCCTGGAGAAGTCCCTCTACAAGCTGGATCTCGTCACAGCTATCCAAGTTTACCTTTCAAGGGCTGCTCCCTTTCGTCAATCTGATGCCATGTTCATCATCTCTGAGGGTTTTCTTAATGGGCTTCTAGCATCTAAGTTCACTATTGCCGTGGAGGCATTCCGCATTCAGGACAAACAGCCTCTTCCGGAGGTGAAGGCTCTTCCTGGAGTAAAGGCTCACTCCGCTCTGCGGTGGGGGCCTCCTGGGCTGTTTGTTACCAGGATTTGGCTTTCCAGATTGTAAGGCCGCAACCTAGTAATCTTTACACTCCTTCGTGAGTTTTTACGGGGTTCGTACCCATGCCTAGTCTGTTGCAGGCCTGGGAAGGAAGGTACTGCAGGCGGCGGTTTTGCAGCGGCTGACCTGAGTCCATTTATTCCTTGAATCTTCCTGTTTCCCATCCTAGGGACTGCTTTGGGACATCCCATGGTTACCTGTGTCCCCCAATGAACCGATAAAGAAAGAGGGATTTTTGGTACTCACCGTAAAATCTCTTTCTTGGAGCCTTCCTTGGGGGACACAGCACCCTCGCTAACTGTTTATACCATTATTTGGGTACATATGTTGTACCATTATTTGGTCTATGTGCCTTCGTTGTTGGATTGGTACATATGTTGAGTTTTTTGGTTACTTCTCTTACTGCTCTAACACTAACTGAGGTACTTTGTGCCTGTCGGTGGGTGTATACTGCAGAGGAGGAGCTATCTTCCTTTTTTCCATAGTTTCAGCCTCCTAGCGACAGCAGCATACACCCCATGGTTACCTGTGTCCCCCAATGAAGGCTCCAAGAAAGGGATTTTACGGTGAGTACCAAAAATCCCTCTTTTGCATACATGGGACTGAGATGCTTATAGGGAATCTGTCAGCAGGATTTCACACCCCAAACTATAAATAAGTGCAGGTAGTTCTTTTAAAGACAAGTCCTATATTACCTTTACTGAGAGAGTCTGTAACTGGGTTACTGAGAAATCAGCGTTTGAATTGATATGTAAATGAGGTTGAAGAACTATTTGTAGATCTGAAGCCTCTTGTCACTCCAGCTCTATTCCCCACCCAGCATTGCTGCCTTCACTGCTTGACTGACAGTCTCTATGCTGTGTGACTTCAGGCAAAGGAGCAGTCACTCAAGCAGGAGAAGGATCTAGTAGAGCAATAGATTTCTTTCATGTCAAGGAGGACCTGTGTGGAGCAAGGGAATTGGGAGATGCGGAAAGCAAGGTGTAAGCCGTAAACCCATCGCTTACACCCTACTTGCGCATTCCTTGATCCCCAGCTCTTGCACCACACAAGTCCTCCTTGACATGAAAGAGATCTTATGATTTACGTTATTGCTCTACTAGATTTCTGCATACCTGCACCCGCAACAGATGTCCTTGATAAAGATCGCTCCTGGTCAAAACGTTGGAACATATCTGTTTTTGAATACTTGCCAGATCAAAATAAATTTTCACTGCAGCAAGACCTGCAGTCTCATTTTCTTTTGTGGTGCTGCGGTTCCTACCTCAATGTCTTTAGCAAGAATCATGCTTAAATACTTTCATTACAGTTCAATAAATCCCTCTTACTGAATGCAAGAACACTCCAGCTTTAATGCTTTTTTCATGCCCTCTACAGAGGATTTACTTGAATAATGCTTTGAAGAAGCATAGCTTTTTTTTGTATCGGGGAATCTAGAGAAAAGTATTGGAGTTAATAATTTTCTAAGTTGAAATGACATCTTCCATTTTGTCCAAGGACAGATGTCGTCTACTTGCACTGGTAACATTTTGCCAAGTAAGGATGATCAATACGGACATTAGAATTTGAAGGACGACCATTCTCTCTTTGTATTTCTCGTGTGAATTTAAAGTACATTGGTCTTGTTTTTTCTTCCCCTTAAACGTATGCAATGCCTGGTCGAAGAAAATAAAGCACAAGATTTGCATTATTGACATTCTGGGTAGCTAACAATTGTCAGTCATCTAGTGCTTGTTTCCACTTTTTATTTCAGTGACTTTTAATTATTTTTCTTGTGAATATTTCCAATGGGATAACCTCCTTTGTACTTGGTTTCTTGCACGATGCAGTTGTAAAATAACTTAGTACCAATGCTCTTATACAAATTGTTCATTGGATTTCCTACAGGGATCTAGCTTCATCCGTTGTATCAAGCCCAATTTAAAAATGACAAGTCATCAGTTTGAGGGAGCGCAAATCCTGTCTCAGCTTCAGTGTTCAGGTAATATGTAATTTCATTCTACATTATCTTAAGGGTTCTTTATTTTGCTTTTGATAGATTGTACAGAAATAAAATAAACAAACAATCCACTAGCCATCAGTAAATAAATGGAAGTCATCATTAGCCATCAGTAAAAATATAAATATCTGTATATATTGTGATGCAGTGACACCTGTTACAGCTATGGGGCGCTGTGTGTGCTCCTCTGGATATGCATGGAGGCGTATCTGTGGTTATAATGATGGTGAAACAGTGACTGGCAGAGTTGTAAATGGCCGATATGTGTCGCAGAGGGAGTCTGCGCTGTAAGCCTGAAGTAATGTTGTTGTTCTGGGACCTGTAGTCCCAGAAGTGTTTGTGTAATTGTGAAGGGAGGCTTACAGGGCTAGTTATGAGAGCTGGGCGGGTTGAACTAGCCACACGCACACACACATCTCCCATCTATGGGATTGGTTACAACTACATAATGTGACCAGGGTGTGGGTCACATAGTTCCTGTGTATGGACCTGAATGTTCTCTGTGATGGAGAGTGTGAGACCCTGGACGCTTGTGTGTTGGGAGGTCCCGAGTGGACTGGATCCCTGAATAGCGCACTGTGAGGCCGTGGATCTGAAGACCTGTGTGTTGGGAGATCCTGGGAGTAGGATCGGATCCCTGTTAAGCGCACTGAGAAACTTGAGTGTTGGACGGTCCCAGGTGGGGACGGATGTCATGAACAGCACACACAGTGACCTGTGTTGGAAGTCCTGGGAGTAGGATTCCTGATGGAGAGACGTGGATGCAGATTTTGCAACAGCACTGCATTGGGGGAGATGCATCCTGTCTGAGGAGCTGGACTGTCAGGTGGCCTAGTGAGCAAGGCATTGTCCGTGATGGTGATACTAGGTCGGCAGCTTCCCTGAGGAGAGAGGATACACATGCCTGTGTGACTGAGTCCCGTTGCTAAGTGAGTGTCCCCCAACACATGCAGTAAGCGCTATCTCAATATATATATACTAGATGGTGGCCCGATTCTAACGCATCGGGTATTCAATAATATGTATGTATATAGCAGCCACATAGTATATAGCACAGGCCACGACATATTCTTGAATACCCGATGCGTTAATACAGGCCACGCAGTATATAACAGTGGCCACACAGTAAATAACACAGCCCGCGCAGTATATAACATTGCTCACATAGTATATAACACTGGCCACGTAGTTTATAGCAGCCATGCAGTATATAACGCAGCCCATACAGTATATAACACTGCCCACATAGTATTAAACACTGCCCACGTAGTGTATAGCAGCCATGTAGTATATAACGCGGCCCACGCAGTATATAACAGTGGCCACACAGTATATAACACAGCCCAAACAGTATATAACACAGCCCGCGCAGTATATAACATTGCTCACATAGTATATAACACTGGCCACGTAGTATATAGCAGCCATGCAGTATATAACGCAGCCCACACAGTATATAACACTGCCCACATAGTATTAAACACTGCCCACGTAGTATATAGCAGCCATGTAGTATATAACATTGCCCACGCAGTATATAACATTGCCCACATAGTATATAACACTGGCCACATAGTATATAGCAGCCATGTAGTATATAACGCAGCTCACGCAGTATATAACATTGCCCACATAGTATATAACACTGCCCACGTAGTACATAGCAGCCATGTAGTATATAATGCAGCCCACGTAGTATATAGCAATGTGGGCACTATATGCGTGGTTAA